>NC_057804.1:220907786-220914964 GCF_018294505.1 Triticum aestivum | reverse complement strand
GGTCGCGCCGTCGCTGCGGCCTCCGGCCGCCGTCTTGGGCCTCGGCCGCCCCGGCCCCCGTTGGCCTCGGGCGCGGGCGCGGGAGCCGTGTCCTCCTGGGGTGCGCCCGAACGAGCATCGCCCCGCGCGCCCGCTTGCCCGTTTGCCCCTCGGGGCCAATGACATGGGGGCCCCACCCCCCACACAACAGAATGTTTTTTTATTAAAGCAGGGAATAAAAATAAAATGAAAATGAATTAAAACTAATTAACTAATTAATTAATTAATTAATTAAGTAAGTAATTAATTAGTCTAATTAATTCAGATTAATTAACCCTAATCACTAATTAACCTAATTAACTAATGTTAATTAACTCTGATTAGGTTAATTAGATATTAGAGAATGACACGCGGGACCCACCTGTCAGGGTTGACTCGGTCAACCCTGTTGACTGATGATGTCAGCATGACATCATGCTGATGTCATAAAAGCATTTTCGAAATTAATTAAATAATTAATTAAATTCCTGAAATTAATAAAATCTTTTAAAAATCATATCTTTTAATCCGTAATCCGGATTAAAATATTTTCAACATGAAAGTTGCTCAGAACGACGTGACGAATCCGGATACGCAGCCCATTCGTCCGCCACGCGTCCCTAGCATAGAGAACCTGCAACATTTCACCTCCGGTTCATCTGTCCGAAAACACGAAACACTGGGGGTACTTTCCCGGATGCTTCCCCCCTTCACCGGTATCACCTCCTACCGCGTAGAACACGTCTAGCTCTGCCTGTTATCCTGTTATGCACTTGCTTGCTATGTATTTACTGTTTCTCCCCCCTCTTCTCTCCGGTAGACTACGAGACCGACGCTGCTGTTGACCAGTTCGACTACGGAGATGACGACTCCTCTCTCTTGCCAGAGCAACTAGGCAAGCCCCCCCTTTGATCACCAGATATCGCCTATTCTACTCTATACTGCTTGCATTAGAGTAGTGTAGCATGTTACTGCTTTCTGTTATACCTATCCTGATGCATAGCCTGTCCTTGTTACTACTGTTGATACCTTTAACCGCAATCCTAAATACTTAGTATAGGATGCTAGTTTATCATCATTGGCCCTACATTCTTGTCAGTCTGCCTTGCTATACTATCGGGCCATGATCACTTGGGAGGTGATCACGGGTATATACTATACATACATACATACTATACAGATGGTGACTAAAGTCGGGTCAGCTCATTGAGTACCCGCAAGTGATTCTGACGAGGGGGCTGAAGGGACAGGTGGCTCCATCCCGGTAGAGGTGGGCCTGGGTTCCCGACGGCCCTCGACTGTTACTTTGTGGCGGAGCGACAGGGCAGGTTGAGACCACCTAGGAGACAGGTGGGCCTGGCCCTGTTCGGCGTTCGCGGATACTTAACACGCTTAACGAGATCTTGGTATTTGATCTGAGTCTGGCTACGAGCCTATACGCACTAACCATCTACGTGGGAGTAGTTATGGGTATCCCGACGTCGTGGTATCAGCCGAAGCACTTCAGACGTCAGCGACGGAGCGGCGCGCGCCGGATTGGAACGTAAGCCTGCTCTTGTATTAAGGGGGCTAGTTCTGCTTTCGGCCGCGTACGCAACGTGCAGGTGTGCTATGGGCGATGGGCCCAGACCCCTGTGCGCTTAGGTTTAGACCGGCGTGCTGGCCTCTCTGTTTTGCCTAGGTGGGGCTGCGACGTATTGATCTTCCGAGGCCGGGCATGACCCAGGAAAGTGTGTCCGGCCAAATGGGATCGAGCGTGTTGGGCTATGTGGTGCACCCCTGCAGGGAAGTTAATCTATTCGAATAGCCGTGATCTTCGGTAACAGGACGACTTGGAGTTGTACCTTGACCTTATGACAACTAGAACCGGACACTTAATAAAACACACCCTTCCAAGTTCCACAGACAACCCGGTGATCGCTTTTCCGCAGGGCGACGAGGAGAGGATCGCCGGGTAGGTTTATGCTATGCGATGCTTCTTGGAGTTGCTACTTGGAGATGCTACTTGGAGGACTTCAGTCTACTCTCTTCTACATGCTGCAAGACGAAGGTGACCAGAAGCGTAGTCTTCGACAGGATTAGCTATCCCCCTCTTATTCTGGCATTCTGCAGTTCAGTCCACCGATATGGCCCTTTACACATATACCCATGCATATGTAGTGTAGTTCCTTGCTTGCGAGTACTTTGGATGAGTACTCACGGTTGCTTTCTCCCCCCTTTTTCCCCTTTTCCTTTCTTTCTGGTTGTCGCAACCAGATGCTGGAGTTCAGGAGCCAGACGCCACCGTCGACGACGCCCCCTACTACACCGGAGGTGCCTACTACTACGTGCAGCCCGCTGACGACGACCTGGAGTAGTTTAGGAGGATCCCAGGCAGGAGGCCTGCGCCTCTTTCGATTTGTATCCCAGTTTGTGCTAGCCTTCTTAAGGCAAACTTGTTTAACTTATGTCTGTACTCAGATATTGTTGCTTCCGCTGACTCGTCTATGATCGAGCACTTGTATTCGAGCCCTCGAGGCCCCTGGCTTGTATTATGATGCTTGTATGACTTATTTTATTTGTAGAGTTGTGTTGTGATATCTTCCCGTGAGTCCCTGATCTTGATCGTACACATTTGCGTGCATGATTAGTGTACGATTGAATCGGGGGCGTCACAAGTTGGTATCAGAGCCAACTGCTTGTAGGAATCCCCTTTCCAACTCCTTGGCCGAAGTTGAGTCTAGACATTGCAAAACTTTTACTAACATGGCTGTGTGTCTTACGGGCACACGTCGCCATCGGGTGGTATTAGGATCTTTTACTCCTCGATCTTTACTCTGGGATTCTGAACTCTCTTCTATTCGGGTTAAACGATTTTGCTAAAAACAAAACTAACTTTAGGTTTTCACGAGTACTTTCTCCCGGAGAGCCCCTCACTTCAGATGATCGTCTGTTAACCAGAAGAATTCGGAGATACTCTCTGATGTTCTCTCGAGACTTTGTGCCCATCACTTTTGCTATTCCTGACCACCGATAAATCCGTATGGATAACTACTTACACTTGCCATTCATACGATCATCCCCCATTGATCTTGTTATTACAAGATACCCCAAAGTTTTCTCTATTGTTCCGAGAATACTTTGTGCCTACTGCCTAGTAGTTCCTTGCCACTTGAATACCCCTTCAAATAAATCCTCGCACTTGTCGAGTATCCGCTCAACCCCAGTTGTTCATATGTGTCACAAAAGTCTTCAAAATACAATTCGATCTTCCGAAAATCCTCTGGAGCCTTTGGCTCTTGAAATTCTTGCTTGCTTGCATTATGGTTAATCCCATAAGTCTCGTAGTCATATTGACATTCCTTGTCATTATCATTTTGAGTCTGTTGACTCAATATGTTTGCGAATACCCGCAATCATCATTGATCCTTATAAATTACCTTTCTGGCTGAGATGCCATTCTTTTAACGGGAATTGGTTCTCGACCAATCCAATTGTTGTTGATTGTACCCTAAGGCTATTCAACTTATCCACCCCTAATCAGAGCATTGCTTCTGATCCTTTGTTTTGGAAATCATAATTCCTTTGCATTTAAGCTGTGAATTATTCAGATGCTTCCATAACCTGTTGCATCTGCATTCCTTCCTCTTCTGGTTGAGTATCGATACTCATATCGGATCCTTTGTGGACCATCAGGTCCTTTGTTGGATTGTTATCCGACAATGACCTTCACACTTGATCACTTTGTGAGTTCTTCCCCTGATACATAATACCTTTGTTAAGTTGTATCCTCTGCTTGGCCAACCATGCTCTGCTTTCGAGCTGGTGGCATTTACTACTGAAGCTTGTGGTATATGTTTCCATGATACCCTGACGGGTTGAACCTATGCCTTCCTTTATATGTGTGAACTCGGAAGTTTTCACTAGTCATACTCATCTGGTATTTCACCAGGTAAAACTTTCAACACTAATGCCTTTATCAAAGCAAGAAGTGAATGGAAGGTTATACATTGAAGAAGTGGGAGTCGACCTTGAACTTTGTGTTCATGCCCATGGACACGATGTATATCTTATCATTAAAGCTTCTCTTAAATGAATTATTCCTTCGGTATAAGTTCATCTTATATCTAGGATCTGGCCTTTTGCAATCGTGGTTCCGACCATGTTCTCTTTTAAATACCATTTCTCGTGCAAGTTTTAGCACTTGTCTTCTGTAGAGCAATAACCCCCGTCCAACCTCTACTTTGATATGTCATCGAGTATTACCCCTGGTATCTCGAGATTATCATGGAACTGCATAACTTCTTATGAGCTCTTCATCAAGTACTACCTTCCCACTGATTCCAATTTTTCACGGGCTCTGAGTTATTAAACACTCAAAGACACCGATAAATGAACCGAGACCGCACTACGGTTCAACAACTCTTCAGTAAGCTTCTATAAGTACGAGTTTGTACCCGATCACGCCATTCCTAGCCTGTTTGGCTATATCATTGTCGTGATGATTCTAACGGTGCTACCTGGTCCTTATTCTCGGAGCACCAATTTTCGACGATGAACTAACCTTACGTCGATTTTCCTCGTCATATCCTTTCACCTTAACCAACAAGCTTGAGTTCGAGTTTGTGTCGTACCCTTGGTTCCTATAACCTTTCACTTCATCATTACTTTGACTTGATGTCGTCGCCGATCGATTACATCTTCATGAACTCTCGCGACAAAGGTTTCGAGATCGTCAACATTCTGAGCTCATCCAGGATATCAATTGGATTCATGATGAGAAATACCATCCTTGCCTCGATGAATTGTATTATCATCGACCACTTTATTGCCTTCCCACCAACACAAGCTTGTTCATGTTTGGTGTTATACCTTGAGTTCCTTGCTGTCCAGCAATTGATCTTCCTTACCTCGGAAGTATTACCATCTCTTTTTGTCAAGAATGTGGTGAGGATTTCACCACCTCTTAATAATTCTTGATATCATAATACTTCTTGCCATCTTCGTTCATTCCTTGGTCCTCGTATTGTTTTCAACCGGAATACCGACATTGGAGCTATGACGTGTGAATTCTAAACTCCTAGCAACCCTATTGCTTTGAAGTGAATGGGCGATAGTTCATTCTAAGTCCTTCGTTAATTGAATCACCATTCTGACATTGGTCGTGCAACCCAACCCATATTTCGGGCGCACATTTCAACCAATGTTTATTTGTGTATGTTTTCCTCGCGCATACTTCCTTATATCATTTGATTTGGCAAATGTTATCTCCTTGTTCACTTAATGGTGGAAATCCATCTTTTGGGGAATCTCGGCGAATTGCCGTTGGGTTCACCAGACACCTCCTTGTCCTCTCCTTGGGTTAATGATGGATTCTTGTTAACGGAAATCACTTCATAGTTCATTTCCCCGAGAATCTTACAATGTCATCTCGTCAATTTGCGTTGCACCTTTTCTTCTCAGGTATCCTAAGTCTGATGTATCCTGACACCAATCGGATCTGAATCTCGGTCAGATATGATGGTTGGGACAACTTTCCAAGAGTTATGATGTTGATCCTTTGATGACCCGGTAACATGATGTCATGCCTAGCACCCCCCCCTGGCTGGAGGACCTATCATTATAGATTCCTTTTCAGCAAGGTTATCCGTTCATCCATGAGGAAATTGTAAGACTTAATCTACAAGTTATTCCTGATGGATCCTTCGTGTTTCCAAAGTCTGATCTTCACCTGAAGACCATGTCAATGCTATCTCGAAGCATGTCAATGGTACTCCGATTTTCAACAGGAACATTTGAAGCACGATGCTAAATTTTAATTATCATTTATCCTAACACCGTTGTATGGGTAATGTCATGAAAATTCTCCCCCGTACCTAAAGAGTTTTCTACATTATATCCTGCCACGGATATCATGCTCTGCTTGTCCTTGGGAAGGATATATCCCTGAATTATGTGTTTAAACACGTTTTCCTTTCCATTGTTCTGTTTAATATGATAATCATATTTTACTTTCCATTGGTTGTTTGAACCTTTCTTGTGATCTATATGATCTAAGCAGCAATGTTCTACTGCTTATGTAAACTCCTCGGTGTACAAATCTGTCAGCAAGAACCTGTTACTATTGTTGATGACATTTCGGTAGCCACCGATGGACGAGAACTTTGCCCAATGGTCCGCCTCGTTCAACGAGCAGGAAAATGGTTCTCTTCGTCCCTCGCCCTTGGTACCGACATTGTTGACAACAAAACCGACAGGCTATCCTCTGATATACCTTGTTATCTTGACCGTGCAAATATTAGCGCCTTCCTGCTTTTAACCCACATGGTGGGCCCATAACCCACCGTTCCACAGGATCGAAACCTGACTCTCCTGTACACCCTGTTGTCAGCGTTATTCCTCGTGCTTGACTTTGTATGTAATTCACGGGCCACTTGCCTGTTGATCTATTCTGGTATCGGACACAATACTTATTCTCGTTGCTCTGAACCCCCTTCGCACTCTGCTTCAGGCAATGAACGATTGCCTATCCGCTTGAAACCTCTTATTACACCGTCTTACTTTGCTTTCGATGTGTGTCATTTGTTCAACTCGAGAGCTACTCATATGTTTATTCCTGGGATACCCCAGATGAATCTCCCTTATAACATCCTATCATTGTAGAGCTGCCCCTTACCTGTTCGTAAGTACGATGGAGTTCCCCGAAGAAAGGACGACAACTTCATCATGACGCTTTGGGAATAAAGAACTGAAGACATCAATGTAATGGGTCGACCTCTTCGAGAAGAGCTACTATGATCGAGAAGATCCATTAGAATATTGTAACCAGAACTTTCCCCCTTGCTCCCCTCTTAAATCTCGGGACGAGATTTCTTGTAGTGGAGGAGAATTGTGATGCCCGGGTAATTAAGCTACAGTAATCCCCACTAATGTTGCCTCGTCACCTCGGTTACTGTGGATAAACTCGCGTTAGATCCGAACCCGTTCTAAAACAAAAATCAAAACAAGAGCAAAGATAAAAAGTTTCAAAACCAAAACTAAAAATTCTCGGGGGTTGTCTAAAATAGCTAACATAATTATGGTGGGGTGCACTAATTTTTGTAAAATGCTTTGGCATTTTAAATAATCTAAAAACAGAAAAGAAAATTAATAAAAGAAAAGAAAGAAGAAAAAAAAAGGGA
>NC_057804.1:220846606-220907776 GCF_018294505.1 Triticum aestivum | reverse complement strand
TGCTGCGGCCTCCGGCCGCCGTCTTGGGCCTCGGCCGCCCCGGCCCCCGTTGGCCTCGGGCGCGGGCGCGGGCGCCGTGTCCTCCTGGGGTGCGCCCGAACGAGCATCGCCCCGCGCGCCCGCTTGCCCGTTTGCCCCTCGGGGCCAATGACATGGGGGCCCCACCCCCCACACAACAGAACATTTTTTTATTAAAGCAGGGAATAAAAATAAAATGAAAATGAATTAAAACTAATTAACTAATTAATTAATTAATTAATTAATTAAGTAATTAATTAGTCTAATTAATTCAGATTAATTAACCCTAATCACTAATTAACCTAATTAACTAATGTTAATTAACTCTGATTAGGTTAATTAGATATTAGAGAATGACATGCGGGACCCACCTGTCAGGGTTGACTCGGTCAACCCTGTTGACTGATGATGTCAGCATGACATCATGCTGATGTCATAAAAGCATTTTCGAAATTAATTAAATAATTAATTAAATTCCTGAAATTAATAAAATCTTTTAAAAATCATATCTTTTAATCCGTAATCCGGATTAAAATATTTTCAACATGAAAGTTGCTCAGAACGACGTGACGAATCCGGATACGCAGCCCATTCGTCCGCCACGCGTCCCTAGCATAGAGAACCTGCAACATTTCACCTCCGGTTCATCTGTCCGAAAACACGAAACACTGGGGGTACTTTCCCGGATGCTTCCCCCCTTCACCGGTATCACCTCCTACCGCGTAGAACACGTCTAGCTCTGCCTGTTATCCTGTTATGCACTTGCTTGCTATGTATTTACTGTTTCTCCCCCCTCTTCTCTCCGGTAGACTACGAGACCGACGCTGCTGTTGACCAGTTCGACTACGGAGATGACGACTCCTCTCTCTTGCCAGAGCAACTAGGCAAGCCCCCCCTTTGATCACCAGATATCGCCTATTCTACTCTATACTGCTTGCATTAGAGTAGTGTAGCATGTTACTGCTTTCTGTTATACCTATCCTGATGCATAGCCTGTCCTTGTTACTACTGTTGATACCTTTAACCGCAATCCTAAATACTTAGTATAGGATGCTAGTTTATCATCATTGGCCCTACATTCTTGTCAGTCTGCCTTGCTATACTATCGGGCCGTGATCACTTGGGAGGTGATCACGGGTATATACTATACATACATACATACTATACAGATGGTGACTAAAGTCGGGTCAGCTCATTGAGTACCCGCAAGTGATTCTGACGAGGGGGCTGAAGGGACAGGTGGCTCCATCCCGGTAGAGGTGGGCCTGGGTTCCCGACGGCCCTCGACTGTTACTTTGTGGCGGAGCGACAGGGTAGGTTGAGACCACCTAGGAGACAGGTGGGCCTGGCCCTGTTCGGCGTTCGCGGATACTTAACACGCTTAACGAGATCTTGGTATTTGATCTGAGTCTGGCTACGAGCCTATACGCACTAACCATCTACGTGGGAGTAGTTATGGGTATCCCGACGTCGTGGTATCAGCCGAAGCACTTCAGACGTCAGCGACGGAGCGGCGCGCGCCGGATTGGAACGTAAGCCTGCTCTTGTATTAAGGGGGCTAGTTCTGCTTTCGGCCGCGTACGCAACGTGCAGGTGTGCTATGGGCGATGGGCCCAGACCCCTGTGCGCTTAGGTTTAGACCGGCGTGCTGGCCTCTCTGTTTTGCCTAGGTGGGGCTGCGACGTGTTGATCTTCCGAGGCCGGGCATGACCCAGGAAAGTGTGTCCGGCCAAATGGGATCGAGCGTGTTGGGCTATGTGGTGCACCCCTGCAGGGAAGTTAATCTATTCGAATAGCCGTGATCTTCGGTAACAGGACGACTTGGAGTTGTACCTTGACCTTATGACAACTAGAACCGGACACTTAATAAAACACACCCTTCCAAGTTCCACAGACAACCCGGTGATCGCTTTTCCGTAGGGCGACGAGGAGAGGATCGCCGGGTAGGTTTATGCTATGCGATGCTTCTTGGAGTTGCTACTTGGAGTTGCTACTTGGAGATGCTACTTGGAGGACTTCAGTCTACTCTCTTCTACATGCTGCAAGACGAAGGTGACCAGAAGCGTAGTCTTCGACAGGATTAGCTATCCCCCTCTTATTCTGGCATTCTGCAGTTCAGTCCACCGATATGGCCCTTTACACATATACCCATGCATATGTAGTGTAGTTCCTTGCTTGCGAGTACTTTGGATGAGTACTCACGGTTGCTTTCTCCCCCCCTTTTCCCCTTTTCCTTTCTTTCTGGTTGTCGCAACCAGATGCTGGAGTTCAGGAGCCAGACGTCACCATCGACGACGCCCCCTACTACACCGGAGGTGCCTACTACTACGTGCAGCCCGCTGACGACGACCTGGAGTAGTTTAGGAGGATCCCAGGCAGGAGGCCTGCGCCTCTTTCGATTTGTATCCCAGTTTGTGCTAGCCTTCTTAAGGCAAACTTGTTTAACTTATGTCTGTACTCAGATATTGTTGCTTCCGCTGACTCGTCTATGATCGAGCACTTGTATTCGAGCCCTCGAGGCCCCTGGCTTGTATTATGATGCTTGTATGACTTATTTTATTTGTAGAGTTGTGTTGTGATATCTTCCCGTGAGTCCCTGATCTTGATCGTACACATTTGCGTGCATGATTAGTGTACGATTGAATCGGGGGCGTCACATCCTCGAGACGGGGTAACGGGGTCACATCTTTTGTGAGTCTCTGCTTGTTACCGCGCGTTCCTAATCCTCTACGATTTGGATATTTGATCCGAGGGGCCTCTGGCCTGATAGCACTAACCATCACGTGGGCATAGTATGGGTGTTCTGCGTCGTATACATCAGCCAAAGCTTAATAGACGTCAGCGACTGAGCGGCGCGCGCCGGGTTGGACTGGTAAGCACCTACCCTTTTTAAGGAGGTAGCTAGGTCTGCTCACCGGCCGCGTTTGCAACATACAGGAGTTCCCGGGGAGATGGCCCATGACCCCTGGGGGCATAGGTTTAGTCCAGCGTGCTGGCCTCTCTATTAAGCCTAGGTTGGGTTGCGGCGTATTGTTTGGCCGAGGCCGGGCATGACCCAGGAAAGTGTGTCCGGCCGGAGTTAATCGAGCGTGGTGGGTAAGTTGGTGCACCCCTGCAGGGAAGAAAACATCTATCGATAGCCTGTCCTACGGTAACGGACACTCGGAGTTGTATCCCGATTGATACAACTAGAACTGGATACTGGTGATGAGAATTGGATTGTGATGATAATTGGATAGTATGGCTCTGGGATTGCTTTCTTGCAGGGAGTCGAGAAAAGATCTCTGGCCGAGGTTGATAACACTACTACTACTTTACCTTATGCTACTCTACTCCTTCCTGTTTGCTGCAAGATGGTGGTTTCCAGAAGATGCTAGTCTTCGATAGGACTAGGCCTTCTCTCTATTCTGGCATTTCTGCAGCCCAGTCCACATAAACAACCTTTCTTTGATAATGTTGCATATGTAGTGTAGATCCTTGCTTGCGAGTACTTTGGATGAGTACTCACGGTTTCTTTGCTCCCCCTTTTCCCCCTTTATTTTCTTTCTGGTTGATGCAACCAGATGTCGGAGTCCAGGAGCCAGATGACACCTTTGACGACTGCTACTACCCCGAGGGTGCCTACTACCACCTGACGGAGACCGCCGATGACCAGGAGTAGTTAGGAGGCTCCCAGGCAGGAGGCCTTGCCTTTTTGATCAATGTTGCTTTTGTTCTAGCCTTCTTAAGGCAAACTTGTCTAACCTATGTCTGTACTCAGATATTGTTGCTTCCGCCGACTCTTGTGTATTCGAGCTTATGTATTCGAGCCCTCGAGGCCCCTGGCTTGTAGTATAAAGCTTGTATTATTTTAATTTGTGTCTAGAGTTGTGTTGTGATATCTTCCCGTGAGTCCTTGATCTTGATCGTACACATTTGCGTGTATGATTAGTGTACGATTGAATCGAGGGCGTCACATAGTAAGTCCACCAATTCTCATTATCGGGGTCAAGTAAACTCCAAGGTCAGGCTTATATAGATCCCTAAATATACTCCGACAATGGATCCAATCTCCTATTTATTGTCCACCGAGAAACATGGTATCATGTTTGAGATCATCAATCTAAATCCAATTTACTCTGAACCATGTAGACTTACTCAATATCTAGACTCCACTAGGATCACCTATTTAAATCCAAATTTACTCTGGGGTGATGAAAGCTATGCTACTGTATCCGCATGATCCCACCAAGTTAATCTGCCAACATGAAAGCCTCATAATCCCCCAAAGTGTCTCAGATAATTCCTCAAGGTTACAAGTATAGCTCCATCAAGTCATTTGTCTTCTATTCCTATATCCTCAAATTGGTCTTCCCTATGGCATCGTCAGTTCTGGTGCTATCTCAGGATGATAACGTGCTAGTTGATTATGTCCACTAGTTCCATAATGAACCCAGTGCGAGCAAGGTTATGGAGGCTTAACCGATTATCTTGCAATTTTCTGGGTTAAGCACATTGTTAAGGATTCTAGCTGGGGTATCCTGTGAAGTCTCGAAGGTCTAGGGATGGGCTTCTAATCTTCAGGAGTAAACATATCTCTACGGGGTTGCACTTGGTCAAGGAGGCTGTAGCAAAAGTCTTCAGTGCTAGTTGGTTGTCGAAGTAGAATCCTTGGTGTACCTTGTCTTGCCGGTCTTCAGTTGAGGAGAGATGAGAGGGAAAAGTAGCATAGAGGAGGGAATTGCCTAAATGGGGTTCTATAGTGCATGTGCAAACAAACAAATGCCGAAAGGGCCAAACCCAAGCATTAAGATAAGGGAGGTGATATAGTCGCGTACTTGTTGCCTAGGGCAAAAGGGCGACTTATATCAAAACACAAACAAATAAAACAAGCAACACACAATCATGCTTATATTCGAACCATCATACGGACTCGACTGCGCATAGGGGGTACACGACTCATCCTACCCTAGGGGTTCTTGGACTCAATAGTCGTGCTTGCTTCGTGCCTCATGCAGTCTTCTAGGGTTTTCCTCAGGTGTCGCTACATCTCTTGTAGTTGTTCGATGAAACAATTTGGGTTGAGCCTGAAGAGTCTTCAACAACTTCTCGCATGTTGAAGTGATGGGGTGAAGGTGGCTCCTCGTAGCTGGCATTGACTTGGTCCTCTATTGTCTTCTTAACCATGAGATCCCTTTTGCCTTTTAAGGCGTCAAGGGTTCCGAGTAAGCAATCATTTATGCAATGACATCAACAAGGCATATTAGAGGTCCAACCCACCAGTTACGTTGATGACAATATCGACACCAAGAGCGGGGAATGAAGAGAACCGTTTTCCTGCTCACTATAGTGAGGTGGACCAAACGGAGAGGTTCTCATCCACCGGTGGTTGCCGATACAACAATGGTGGTGACATGGTTACTCTTTTAGCGATGTATATCATGATCTTGTATATCCTATGCCCCGATCATCGTAGGCTAAGGTTGCATCATCTTGGGGCAATGTCGAAGGTGTCACCATCCTCTGGGTCTTCATGTCCTTGTTCCTCGAGACGGGCTCTTCTGTTGGTATTGTCTCATCGTCGTGTCGCCAAACTTGTGTTCCAAAGATGTGGGTGAACGTCTCGCAAGGCGTATTCCTTCTTGGCTATCCATGAGGATTTCAAGGAATCCAGTGGTCAGGGTCATAAGGGTACTAATGACCATTTTACAAAAAGTTTTGAAGGGGAAGAGGTTGACACGGAAAATATGCCTTAGTTTTCAAACAACTAAGAAGGGAAGGGAAGTATAGATAGTTTTGAAAATTAGCGATAGTTTTGAAAATTAGTTTTACCCTAACTAACGACCATGCTAACTAAGGCTTCCTATAGTCAGGATGGCTCTGATACCAGCTCTGTGGGGACCCCGACTCATAAGTCGTGATCACCGAATGCACGTGTACAGTGATCCCAGAGATCAATGCTCACTGAACACACAGAAGCTGAATAACAAGAGTCTTACGTCCATACATACCGTTTTACACAAATTGTGACCATTATGGTCAAGTCTTGAGTATATCATCGCAGGATCTTCGTCAATAACTTGAACCCATGCCATCTGCCTTAACCCTATAGGCATTCTGACTAGGAAAGCGTCCTAGCTCGCACGATCGTCACCAAAGAACTCTTCAATATATCTTTTCTTTCATGCCTGGCCAATAAAATAACTAGTGGCAAGCCAATGAGTACTTTGAATGTACTCGCAAGTAACCCAAGAGTGATAACAAAAGAATTATGCAAAGCTCTACTACTTAATTGGCATTTTGCGGAAAGCTAGTTTTTCTCATGCAAGTGTGATCAACATTTACCAAGGACATGAATGCGTCTGTAGGAAGTATCAGGAGGTTACAGACATCAGCCTCGAGAAAAAGTTATGAACAAAGCATGCTCAAGCTCATTGGGACTTCCTAATGAATCCCATCAACAATATCACCAAACCGTGTTGTTTTTCAGAAACATATGGACATAGTCTAAGCACCACCACCCAACCGTCGTTGACCGTGGACACGGCTATTCGAATAGTTTGACACTCTGCAGAGGTTGCACACTTTACCCACAAGATACGGGGAACTTCCGTGTCATCCACGACCCGCGGTACCTCAAGTACCCGGGGTAAGCACCCGATCACTATCTTTCCCTAGACGACACTAACATAGAGTCCACTCGATTGGTAGTAACCCCCGTGCCCAACATTTCACATCTTAAAATTGTGGAGCCTCGCTCCCATATTCATCACATACCACTGGCACGGGGTACCAACGGTGTGTCCGATGCCCTGTGAAAAACCCCGTCCCGAGAGAGAGCACCAACTCTCCCCCGTCATGGCCGCCCTACTTGGCACGACCCCGTCCCGAGAGAGAGCACCAACTCTCCCCCGTCACTAGTAATGCGGGCTCCAAGCTAGTATCGGCCTAGGTAATTGTCGGTGTCAAAACCGGCGGATCTCGGGTAGGGGGTCCCGAACTATGCATCTAGGCGGATGGTAACAGGAGACAAGGGACACGATGTTTTTACCCAGGTTCGGGCCCTCTCGATGGAGGTAAAACCCTACTCCTGCTTGATTAATATTGATGATATGGTAGTACAAGAGTGGATCTACCACGATATCAGAGAGGCTAAACCCTAGAAGCTAGCCTATGGTATGATTGTTGTTCGTCCTACGGACTAAAACTCTCCAGTTTATATAGACATCGGAGAGGGCTAGGGTTACATAGAGTCGGTTACAATGGGAGGAGATCTTCATATCGTATCGCCAAGCTTGCCTTCCACGCCAAGGAAAGTCCCATCCGGACACGGGACGGAGTCTTCAATCTTGTATCTTCATAGTCCGGGAGTCCGGCCAAAGGTCATAGGCCGGCCATCCGGACACCCCCTAATCCAGGACTCCCTCAGTAGCCCCTGAACCAGGCTTCAATGACGACGAGTCCGGCGCGCAAGTTGTCTTCAGCATTGCAAGGCGGGTTCCTCCTCCGAATACTTCATAGAAGATGTTGAACACCAGGATAGTGTCCGGCTCTGCAAAGTAAGTGCCACATGCCACCGTAGAGAGAATAATATTTGCACCAATCTAATCTGCTGACGTATTCCACAGCGTGACATCACGCCACGGCCAGGCTTTTATTCATTTTACTGTTCCACCTCAGCGCGTTTAACGAGGCGGTTTCCTTGGCATGTCTTGTCAAAGCAGAGATCGTGTCCCCTTATTCCGGGATTCTCATCAATACGGGCGTGGGTAACCCAACCGCGCCATTAACTGCGGCACTTGGGAGATAAGCGAGTTTTATTAGGCCGGTGGGGGCTCGTATTTTCGGCCGCCCATATAAGGGGATAAGAATCCGCCCTTTCCATTCACGCTTTCTTCCTCATTTGCTTATTCGCCCCTACGCACTCGAGCTCCAATGCCCAAGCCCGCACTTCCCACCTCAACCTTCTCCAATCATGTCCGGAGCGGGAGGTAGATGGATGGCCTCCTCCGTCACGGAGGGGCAAATCAAAAAGCTGAGGAAGGCCGGATACTTGTCTGATGCCATCGCGCACCGGCTTCCAGATGAGGGGCAACTCATCCCCACCCCTAGGCCCCATGAGAGGGTTGTATTTCTCCCCCATTTCCTCCGCGGACTGGGTTTTCCTCTTCACCCGTTCGTCCGGGGGCTCATGTTCTACTACGGCTTGGACTTCCACGATCTGGCCCTGAACTTCATCCTCAACATCTTGGCGTTTATCGTGGTGTGCGAGGCCTTCCTCCGCATCCAGCCTCACTTTGGCCTATGGCTGAAGATCTTCAGCGTCAAGCCGAAGGTCGTGGGCGGCCGCCAAGCGGAGTGCGGAGGCGCCATGGTGGGCCGGATGGCCAACATCCTATGGCTCGAGGGCTCCTTCGTGGAAACAATAAAGGGATGGCAATCGGGGTGGTTCTACATCACCGAGCCGCGCGATCCCAAATGGGCGGCGGTCCCCGAATTTCGATCTGGCTTCCCCACATGGCTCACTTCCTGGAAAGAGACGGGCCTAACGTGGGGGGATTCGGACGAGCTGACCGGACTTCAAACATGCGTCCGAAAGCTGGTTAACAAGAATCTCAAGCTTGTCAACGTAGTCCAGGTCATGCTCATCCGCCGGATCCTCCCATGCCAACAACGGGCCTTCAAATTGTGGGAGTTTGATCCGGCACAACACCAAACCTTGAGCAAGCTTTTCGACACTACGTACAAAGATGCCTGGAAGGTGCTGTTTAAGGGCGCTGAGGCACCCGCATCCGCTACCGAAAATCGCGGATTCAGCTCGCGGCGTCAGGCCAGCGAGGTAAGCTGCTCTACCCTTTACGGGACTCTTGTCTTTCATAGTCTGACTCTATGCGGGGTCTAACCTCCCTTTCCTTTAACAGGACTGGCTGAAGACATCCGGGCAGATGAACTGTCCGGCTCCCTTACCAGAAGACCCAGCGGACGCCCAATTGACAGGACTGCTGGTCCCGGCACCTCACGTGGTGCCGGAGAAGAAGGCCAAGAAGAAGGCCATGGAGACTCGCAAGAGCTCCCGGCGCCTGGTGATGCCGGGTTCATCACCCGACAATCCTGAAGCACCCTCCGCCTCTGAAGATGAGGAGGAGGAAGAAGGAGAAGCCTCTCCCCCTCCGACGGGGGGAGGAAAGAAAAGAAAGGCCGCCCCAACTAGGGAGGCTGGAGGGTCCAAGAAGGGGAAAACCCTTCTGCCGGACTACGCCTCCGGTGCCGAAGACGGCGGGGAGGAATGGCCGCCCAGGGTCAAGCCCTTGGCTAGATCGTAAGTGTCCGGATATCCGAATAACTTATGACGCCCCTCCATTATTTGGCATTTCCTGACGCCGCATTTGATCATGCAGTCCGCCCAAGGCTCAGCTCGATGATTCGACGAGCGGCTCCTTGGATTCGTCGGATGTGAATAGCACTCCACTTCCGACGGCCTCCTCCCCTCTCCCTACGGACGACGCCGAGGTGGAGTCCTGAAAGGGACTAAACCTGGAGGAGGTGGTCCTGGAGGCGCCGCGAGGCGACCTCCCGGACTCCAGGCCCAAAGGGGGTAAAGCCCCGGAGGGATCCAAGTCCGGCCCCGGGCCGGACGCTGCTCAGGAACCATCAGTGGTTCCAGAGTCCAACAGGCGGCGCCTTCATAAGAAGGGCAAGCCTACGACGCCGGTGACCTCCGTCCATCCGGAGGTGCCGGACAATTTGCTGGAGGTGCTTAACGACGCCTCCATTGACGAGGAACACCGCACCGTTATGAGTGCGGTGATTCAGAAGGTTGAGTCCACCAAGAGCGGGCTGACAGAAGCCTGTACGAGCCTGTTAACAGGCTTTGAGGTATGTGTTCAAAAACATATAAAAATGTTACCGCATAGACAGTAGCCCCTGATGCGTAGTTCGGCATTCAGAAAGAGAAGCCGAGCTGAGGATCTAAAAAGATATACGCAGGAGTCTAAAAATATGTCAATATGGGAATGTAGGCTGCGCTGCTGACCTCTGCCGCACTGGCTGCGGAGGTCAATGCATTGAAGGAGAACCTCGAGCGGTCCGAGAACGAGCTCGGCCGTGCCAAGAAGCAGCTCGAGGACAAGGAGGGTATGTAATACCGCATGTAAATGTATATAGAAATACTTGGTTGCAAATAATGACAGGACAAACGTAAATGTTGCAGGGGCCACAGCCGAGGTGGCGACCCTGAAGGAGGCGGTCTCCAAGGCCGAAAATAGTGCAGCCCTGGAGCGCGCGGAGCGAGAGAAGCAGGAGGCGCGGGTGGCGGAGGTGCGGCAAGAGCTCCAGGCTCTCGTGGAAAAATACGGGAGTTTGGAGCGTGACTCAAAGACTCGAGAGTCCGAGCTCGCCTTGGCTCTTGAGAGTGCCAAAACCGCTAAGGCAGAAGCCCAGAAGGCCCTTCAGGAGATCGAGGCGATGAAGAAGATAGCGGCGGGTAAGGCATTCTTTATGCAAAGAAAGAATATAAAAGTAAATTATCTGTTACTTACCCAAATCCAAAGCTCTCCAGGAGCGTTCGCCGATCTGCCCTGTAGTGTGTCTGATGCTGCCGCATTCTATCGAGCCGAAGAGGGGAGCTCGACAGAAAAGGTGTTCTGGTCTCAATATGCTGAGGCCGGACATCCGGTGCCCCTGAGCGACCAGCTGAAGCAGCTGGTCGAACTCCACAAGGTGGCCGAACAGGCCATGAAGGGCCTCATAGTTCGGTTGTGGCCTAGAGAAGCCATGCCTGGGAGCTACTTCGGTCTGGTGCGGCGGCTGGTGGACGCGTGTCCGTGGATTGAGGTCGTCAAGCGCTCTGTCTGTATCGAAGGTGCCAGTCAGGCCCTTGCCCGTGCTAAAGTGCACTAGGGCAAGCTGGACGGTGAGAAGCTTTTGGCGGACGCGCCACCGCCGGGCAAGGAGTATCGTACGTCCGAGATGTATTATAAGGGCGACCTGAAGGGTGCCCGCCTTATAGCGGATGAATGCTCCAAAGATGTAATTTTTGAGTAGACTCGCATCTGTTATCCTGTACGCTGAAAACTTTGTTCATATGCGTTAAGCAACACTTTGTTAATTTAAAATATTACGTTCTGTGCGGCCGTTTATCAAATCTGAGAGATGCAAGTCGTCGGCTTCTACCCCAATGCCACGGGTGCTGGGGTGTTTGGGATAAACCTGAGCGCTCTTGTTCCCATTCTTGGGTCCATCTAGGGAGGCGCTCAGCAGAACGAACCAGACCATCGGACTTATAATGCTTTATCACTCTCACTTGGCCATAGAATTCTATAATTTTAAATTTCGGCGAAGCCCCTAGTATTCGGAAGACCGAGTTCGGGGCGCTATCCACGCCTAGGCCGGATAAGTCCGGCTCCTCGCTCTAAGCGGCATAAGTCTTTAAGGACTCGAAAAACCTCGTGAACAACGACCGGTCTCTCGCACTATCATGACGGTCAGTTTTAGCTTTCTCTACTGAGGTGTTAACCCAGCTCAACTGGGGCACAATCGCAGTAGTTCTCCCAGCGCTACCTTAGCCAACATTGCAGAACGTAAGGTACCAAAACATGGGAGCCGGGCAAACCTAACTATTGACCAAAGACATGATTCGGAGTCGATGCATATACTGCTATAAGTTCGGGGTGCCGCACTCATGAGAGTGTTCGGTCTTCTCACACCATGTTATGGGGTGTTTAAGCCCCTGGTGTATTGGCCGTACCAAAGTGTACGGTTGCAGAATGTCATGACTGAACATATTTGTATATAAAAAATAGATGAGTACAATAATAGATAAGAGCCATGTATTGTTTATTAAAAAAGGGCTGCTACGAAAGCAGAACGATACAAGTAATGTGATAAGCAAGAGATGGGATTATTTGACATGTCCCCCTCCAGGGGCAAGCTGCGGATTTTTAAGTAAAACAGGTATTAAGCTCGTTACAGAGACCACCTGGACATTTGACGCGGCTTGTTCTCTCCCTGGCTGTTGCATCGTGTGTTCGGCGAGTGCATTGCCGGACAGGCCTTTCGAATAGTTGGGTCCTGAAAGTGTGTAAAAAGGAAACGGCGGAATAGGGAGCCCCTTAGTGCGGTTGAGCCGCATTCTGGGCGTGCCATAGTTGTGCCCCTCCCCTTATGCCCATGGTATCTCTAAGGTGTAATTATGTACGCGTGGTACCGATATCACCATTTGGCGAGGGCTGGGGTTGGGGCCGCACTGTTATGCTTGCTCGGAACGTGCCAGCCGGATTTGTTGTAGGTTACTTCGGGCTTGCTTGACGTTGTCCGGACGTTTGACACCTGGATTGGGGAATTGCCTTGAGAGGCTACTCTGTACTTCAGCCGCCAGGGCCGCCATGTGCTCCTCCGTTCGGAGAGAGCGTTCGGTGTTTCCATTTACCGTGATGACTCCACGAGGTCCTGGCATCTTGAGCTTGAGATATGCGTAGTGCGGCACCGCATTGAATTTTGCAAATGCGGTTCGTCCGAGCAGGGCGTGATAGCCACTGCGGAATGGGACTATGTCGAAGATTAACTCTTCGCTTCGGAAATTATCCCGGGATCCGAAGACCACTTCGAGTGTAACCGAGCCTGTACAGCTGGCTTCTACACCTGGTATGATGCCTTTAAAGGTTGTCTTTGTGGGTTTAATCCTTGAGGGATCGATACCCATTTTTCGCACTGTATCCTGATAAAGCAGGTTCAGGCTGCTGCCGCCGTCCATTAGGACTCTGGTGAGGTGAAATCCGTTGATAATTGGGTCTAGGACCAATGCGGCGAATCCGCCGTGACGGATGCTAGTGGGGTGGTCCCTTCGATCAAAAGTGATCGGGCAGGAGGACCACGGGTTGAACTTTGGGGCGACTGGCTCCAACGCATAGACGTCCTTGAGAGCACGCTTCCGCTCCCTTTTTGGGATGTGGGTTGCGTATATCATGTTCACCGTCCGCACTTGCGGGGGGAATCCCTTCTGTCCTCTGTTGTTCGGTGCCCAGGGCTCCTCCTCGTCATCGTTATGCAGCCCCTTGTCTCTGGTTTCGGCACTTAACTTGCCTGCCTGCTTGAACACCCAACAATCCCTGTTGGTGTGGTTGGCTGGCTGTTCGGGGGTGCCGTGTATCTAGCACGAGCGATCGAGTATCCGGTCTAAGCTGGATGGGCCCGGAGGGTTTCTTTTGAATGGCTTCTTCCGCTGACCGGGTTTAGAGCCTCTGAATCCGGCATTGACTGCCGTATCTTCAGTATTGTCGTCGTTAATGGGGCGCTTGTGCTTGTTGCGACGTGACCTGCCGTTGTTGTCCTTGGTATCCGAATTGCCAGGGCTCTTGGTTATGTTATTGCTACGAGCTAGCCAGCTGTTTTCTCCCGCACAAAAGCGGGTCATGAGTATCGTGAGGGCTGCCATAGATTTTGGCTTTTCCTGTCCTAGGTGCCGGGCAAGCCATTCGTCTCGGATGTTGTGCCTGAAGGCTGCAAGGGCCTTGGCGTCCGGACAGTGGACTATTTGATTTTTCTTGGTTAGGAACCGTGTCCAGAATTGTTTGGCCGATTCCTCTGGCTGCTGGATTATGTGGCTTAGGTCATCGGCGTCTGGTGGTCGCACATAAGTGCCCTGGAAGTTATCAAGGAATGCGGATTCCAGGTCCTCCCAGCAACTAATTGACTTTGCTGGCAGGCTGTTAAGCCAATGTCGAGCTGGTCCTTTAAGCTTGAGCGGGAGGTATTTGATGGCGTGTAGGTCATCACCACTGGCCATGTGGATATGAAGGAGATAATCCTCGATCCATACCACAGGATCTGTTGTGCCATCGTATGATTCGATGTTTACGGGTTTAAAGCCCTCAGGGATTTGATGATCCATTACTTCGTCTGTGAAGCATAGTGGGTGTGCGGCGCCCCTGTACTAGGCTATATCATGACGCAGCTCGATGAGCTTGGTCTGTTGTATTCGGCCTGGCCGTACTTATCATGTCCGACGTGACGGCTAGCGTCACGTGAAGCGGGGCGCCCATGCGATCCGTAGATCGATCTTGTTTGCCTTGCCTTATTCTCCAATATGTCTTGCAGGTCTGTTGCGTCTCCCCGTACTCTGGTATGTTTCCGGGGTGCGGCTTGGGTCGAGGGCCTGAAGGCCTCTCTGTCACGGCCACGGGGTGGCTGATCGGGCGCATCGTACGTTGGTGATATAGGTTTAGTTGCTTCCTCCCCAAGTTGGGGTAGCAGCCTAAGATTTGGCTAGCTCTTGGAGGGGCGCTCGAGTTTATACTCTTCGGCCGCCAGGACTTCGGTCCATCTGTCGGCTAGCAAGTCTTTGTCAGCTCTAAGCTGCTGCTGTTTTTTCTTGAGGCTACTTGTTGTGGCCATAAGCCTGCGTTTGAAACGCTCTTGTTCGATGGGATCCTCTGGCACGACGAATTCGTCGTCGTCGAGGCTTGCCTCGTCTTCGGAGGGACGCATATAATTGTCGTCCTCGACCTCTCTGTTGGCCGCTCTCTCATGAGGGCTGGCTACTTCGTCCTCCTGCACTAAATTTTGCTGGAGGGGGTTGTCTTCGGCGCTGTCCGGCGTGTTGTTATCTCCGGTGCCGGAATCGCCATTTTTGCTTTGGAGGGATTTAGAGCGGCGCCGCTAACGTCGGCGCTTGGGTTGCTTCTTGGAGGGGTCGTCTTCCGTTTTTTCATCGCCATCCCCTGCTTTGGGGGTGTCCACCATGTATATGTCATATGACGAGGTGGCCTTCCAGTTCCCTATAGGTGCTGGTTCTTGGTCGTCTCCTTCATCGGCGTCCATACCGTCGATGTCTTCAGAGTCAAAGTCGAGCATGTCGGTTAAATCGTTGACAGTGGCTACAAGGTGGGTGGTGGGTGGGTTTCAAATTTCTTCGTCGTCCGCATCCCAACCCTGCTGACCATAGTCCGGCCAGGGCTCTCCTGACAAAGAGAGAGACTTTAGTAAATCCAGGATATCGCCAAAGGGTGAGTGCTGAAAGACGTCCGCGGTGGTGAACTCCATGATCGGAGCCCAATCGATTTCGATCGAAAGGGGTGCGGAATATACGAAGTCCGGAGCGGAGTCCGGCACCTTGGAGTCACGGGCCCTGCGAAGGACTAGGCTGGTGTTCGGCTCTATTGCCGTAGAGATTGCGGCTCCCGGGGTGGCGTCCAACCGTCCATCCCAGACTAGCGCAGTCGGCTCCGAGCTAATGATAGGAGCGGACACCTGAGCGCCACTCTGGGCACTGTCCGGCGGCAGAGTTAGATCGTGCCCATCGGGACAGAGTGGCACGCTCGGCCGTGGCTCGAATCCATTGAAGATCAAGTCCCCGCGGATGTCGGCCGTGTAATTTAAGCTTCCAAACCTGACCTGATGGCCAGGGGCGTAGCTTTCGATCTGCTCCAGATGGCCAAGCGAGTTGGCCCGCAGTGTGAAGCCGCCGAATACGAAGATCTGTCCGGGGAGAAAGGTCTCACCCTGGACCGCGTCATGATTGATGATCGAAGAAGCCATCGGGCCTAAATGTGACGACACGGAGGAACTCTCAATGAAAGCACCAATGTCAGTGTCAAAACCGGCGGATCTCGGGTAGGGGGTCCCGAACTGTGCGTCTAGGCGGATGGTAACAGGAGACAAGGGACACGATGTTTTTACCCAGGTTCGGGCCCTCTCGATGGAGGTAAAACCCTACTCTGACCCATTTTTGCTCAACCAACAACTATAGCATATTTCTACAACCCACCAACACAACTCTAAGCAAGGATAGAGTCATGAACAATGCAAGTATCAACGGGGTATGCAACGAAGGCGAACCTAGCAAGGTTGCCATTCAAGATATCATGCATTCAATAACCACGGAAAGAAATGCTACTATGATAAAAAGGGTTCATCATGGTCAAAGGGCTGCTTGCCTGGTTCATCAGAGTCTTCAAGTCTTCTGATCCTTCTCCAAATACTCCATCTACGTTGTCAACTAACGTTTGAAACAATCACAATAAGCAATACAACAAGGAAAAAAATAAAACTGCTCTAAAAATATGAAGTTGACTTTTCTAGGACTCCCCTGGTTATAAGCAAAAAAAAAACCAGAGTGGTTTTTTTGGAATTGGATCAGTGGTTATTTTTGAACATTTCAATATGATGGAATGAATGGATTCAATGGATCTGCTGGTTGTCCATAGAATGTCGTTTTATAAAAATGAGTAAAAGTACCCATTAAATCAGGCATGATTTTAGAAGCATTTAGTAATTGGTTTCACTGGATTTGGAGTCCAAATGAATACCCTATGGATTTTTGAAGTGGATTTATGTGGATAAATGACCTATTTAATATATCCAGTGAACACCAAGCACAGTAAAAATGTTCACTATGGCTCATTAAATAGATATTGATTTATGGAGTCATGGAAAATTTGAATCATCAAATTTGGACTTTATTTGAATTCTCTAGAGGGTTTAGAAGTTATCTGGAAAAGAAAAAGGAAAGGAAAAAGGGGAAGGACTTTACCCTTCTCCAGCGCACTGGGCGCAGTTTAGCAGTGGGCCGGCCTAGTGGCTCAGCCGCACGGGTGGGGAGAGGCGATGTCGGAGGCGCATTTCTCCTGTCCCGTCTCCACTTAACCCGAGCGGTTCCGGCTGGACACGTCGGCAGAGGCTGACCAGTGGGGTCACCGGTTCCACTGGCCGACCTTCCTCTTCCTCGCGTGGCCTCCCGTGCCGCAAGAACAGAGGAGGCGAGGCCAAGCTCATCCTGGCGACCAGGGGTACCGCTGCGGGTGCCCGACGCACCGACGATCTCGGGGAAGGGGGCCGCGAACCCCCTTGATGGGTCTTGGGCCCTAGGAAGGTCGAGGTCAAGAGCGGCGGCGGCCATGGCGGAAGATGGCGACGGCGATGGTGGGCTTGGTGCTACAGCCACAGAGAGGAGTGAATGGAGCATGAGAGAGACCTGCGGTGAGGTTGGAGATGCTCTAGTGGAGTTCAAAGGGGAGGGGAGAGGCCACAGAACGCGAATTTAGGCGGAGGCCGACGGCATGGATCCGGCCATGGGGATGGAAGGAGGGCACTAGGGGGAGAGAGAGGCTATCTAGGAGGTGCACGGGAGAGAGGTGGTTCCAACCGAGGCGGGAGATAGTTCGGGGGCTGGCTTATATGGGCATGGCCGCGGTACATCGTGGGCAGCATCCACGGACGTGCTCGGGTGAACTCGTGGAGGGAGAAGGAGGGTAAGGGAGGAAGGGGCCGACAATGTTGCATGTCGTGGATGTCGAGGCGACCTCGACGGACACGCTCGCTCTACCCATTGCCGCCTAGTTGCCTCGGGTTGGCTGAGCTACAGTGCCCTGGCGTACTGTAGCGCGCTCCAGAGTGCGACTTTGGCCGGCATGGGCATGTCTTTTGCGTCCTGGACGTGTCCAACAACCCTAGGGGGTAGTAAATTATAGGAAAGGGGCATTGGATGCCTTAGTAAGCCACAGGATGAGAGGGGAGGTGGAGGGAGAGGTGAACAGTGGCTGTCCAGAGGGGTAAAGTGAGGGTTTTCACCCCTCAATCATTGATCCATGACCTTGCAAGAATTACTGGAGGTAGAAGATGATCAGGCTCAGCTATGGTAAAAACTTGAGCTCATGGAGAATAGTGGAAGGGGTCAAAACAGGGGTTTTGGTAAAATGGCAGAAGGTGTTTGTTGCTGGTTTGGGCAAGAAGATGAACTCCTCTTGTCATGAGGCTTGACAGGGTCAAATTTCATGAGAAAATAAGAGGTTCCACAAAGATTGAGTCCATTTGGGCAAAGTTGCCAATGCAACTTTGGTAAACCCTAGAAATGAACATAAATGGATTTTTCAAGATTTAGTCATGCAAATCTTTTCTCCTTGGTGCACCACTTGGTGTAGTGTCATCATTTGAGGATTTGAACATGTCCACAAAATTTGGGATCAAAAGGAGACACCTGGAAGTGTAGAGTTGTTCAAATTTGGTTCTGGAGAGGAAGGGTTTTGGGGCACTTTGATCAAGATAACATTCTCTCCAACTTGTGCCATTTGGTCTAGATGAATAATTAGACCATTTGAGCATGTGCACCAAGTTTGAGAACATTTGGACAAGTTTGGCAATGTAAAGTTGCTCAGACTTCAAAATGGACAGAAATGGTTTTGAGGGGGTTTCATGGGGTTATATTATTCTCGATGACATGAGACTTGGCAATATCATCAAACATGTCATATGTGACATTCTAGAATTTTCGTGGAATTTTTAGAGAATATTTCCTTTGTAAATATTTCAAAAGCATGAAATATCCAGAAAGGGTTTTTGAGGGATTTGACCAATATTTCGAACATGACCATGTGTTGAAACTCTTATATGTGGACAATATATGTCCATTGAGTTTCCCTAGTTTTTTCACAAATATTTTTAAAGCACTAAAATAATTTTAACCTATTAAAGACCATTTCTGGCCTAAAGAAAAAGCCTTTAAATAAAATAGGAAAATTACTTCTAAAATTATATTTTTGTGGTTTATGGGAGTCCTATATCTAATAGGTTTCAAATATACTCTTTGAAATATTTTTCATACCCCAAATCAAGTACTTGTAGTGCAAACCTCAATTCAGGGGTTTTTGGAAAACTAAATTTAGAAAATACTTTTTGGCCAAATTATTTTTATAAGAAAATTCTATATTGTACTATACACATGGCATGATCATTGGAACAAGAGTTTGGAGCAAGGAGATGAAGTATAGGAGTTGGAGGATTTATTTGATTTCTAGAGCACTTGCAAACAACAGACATAAATCAATCAAAGCAAAGCCCAAAACACTCAAAAGTTTTTGTGAAACCATATTTTATCATGATTTATTAGCTTAAGTGATGTGGCATGAAAATCAAGGTGTGACATGTAGCCTCTTTTGATAAGTAAGAGTGTCGAACCCAACGAGGAGCTAAAGGTAGAACAAATATTCCCTCAAGTTCTATCGACCATCGATACAACCCTACGCACGCTTAACGTTCGCTTTACCTAGAACAAGTATGAAACTAGAAGTAATTTGTAGGTGTTGTTGGATAGGTTCGCAAGATAATAAAGAGCGCGTAAATAAAAAGTAGGGACAGAACTAAATTAGTTTTAGTAGGGAGCTTCTTGTCAGAACAAAGTTATGTGTCCCTACACAATCGATAACTAGACCGGTAATCACTATTGCTATTTTATATGAGGGAGAGGCATAAGCTAACACACTTTCTCTTCTTGGATCGTATGCTCTTATGATTGGAACTCTAGCAAGCATCTCCAACTACTAAAGATCATTAAGGTAAAACCCAACCATAGCATTTAAAGTATCAAGTCCTCTTTATTCCCATACGCAAACAACCTACTTACTCGGGCCTGTGCTTCTGTCACTCACGCCACCCACCATAAGGAAATCATGAACATATTGCAAACCCTACAGCAGGGATCCCTCACGCTTCCATGACATGGAGAGCACCATAGGACAACATGAATAATAAAACATGCAACTCAAACCAATCACGATCATCAATGAACCCATAGGACAAAACAGATCTACTCAAACATCATAGGATAGCCATACGCCATTGAGAAATAAGATATAACATTGAGAACCATGTTCAAGTAGAGATTACAACGGGGATAAGAGGTGTTACACCACTGCATAGAGTGGGAGAGAGGTGGTGATGACGGCGGTGAAGTTGTTGGTGTAGATCATCGGCACAGTGATGGCCCCGGCGGCGTTCCGACACCACCTGGAGAGAGGGGGAGAGAGCCCCCCCCTTCTTCTTCCTCCTTGACCTTGCCCCTAAATGGGAGAAGGGTTTCCCCTCTAGTCCATGATCTCCATGGCGGCGGAGGGGCGAGAGCCCCTCTGAGATTAGATCACTCTCTGTTTCCTTCTGTTTCTGCGTTCCCTGATTCTGCCCTTTCACCGTTTCTTAAATTCCCGGAGATCTGTAACTATGATTGGGTTGTACTTTGAACACGATTTTTATCTAGATATGGGCTTTCTTGCGGCAAAAGAAGGGCACCAACCGCCTTACGGAGTGTCCACGAGGGCCCAGGGTGTGACCTACCCCCTGGGGCGCGCTCCCTGCCTCGTGGACTCCTCGAGCATCGTCTCACGTTGATTCTTTTTCCCAAAAATCACATATATTCCAAAAAAATCTCCAGAAGTTTTTATCGCGTTTGGACTCCATTTTATATGGATTTTCTGTGAAACAAAAAACACGCAACAGACAGGAACTAGCACTGGGCACTGGATCAAGATGTTAGTCCCAAAAATAGTATAAAAAGTTGCCAAAAGTATATAAAAGTTGTAGAATATTGGCATGGAACAATCAAAAATTATAGATACGTCGGACGTATCAGCATCCCCAAGCTTAATTCCTGCTCGTTAGGTAAATGATAAAAAAGATAATTTTTGATGTGGAATGCTACCTAGCATAATATTGATCTTGTAATCTAATCACGGCATGAATATTAAGACACGAGTGATTCAAAGAAATAGTCTATCGTTTGCCATTAGGACAATAATACTTCAATCATACTAATAAAGAAATCCTGTCTTTTCAAAATAACATGGCCAAAGAAAGTTATCCCTACAAAATCATATAGTCTGGCTATGCTCCATCTTCACCACACAAAATATTTAAATCATGCACAACCCCGATGACAAGCCAAGCAATTGTTTCATACTTTCAATGTTCTCGAACCTTTTCAACTTTCAAGCAATACATGAGCATGAGCCATGGATATAGCATTATAGGTGGAATAGAATATGATGGTGGAGGTTGTGTGGATAAGACAAAAAGGAGAAAGTCTCACAGCGATGCGGCTAATCAACGGGCTATGGAGATGCCCATCAACTGATGTCAATGTGAGGAGTAGGGATTGCCATGCAACAGATGCACTAAGAGATATAAGTGTATGAAAGCTCAAGCTGGAAACTAAGTGGGTGTGCATCCAACTTTCTTGCTCATGAAGACCTCGGACATTTGAGGAAGCCCATCATTGGAATATATAACCCAAGTTCTATAATGAAAACTCCCACTAGTATATGGAAGTGGTAACTCAAGAGACTCTCTATATGAAGAACATGGTGCTACTCTGAAGCACAAGTGTGGTAAAAGGATAGTAACATTGCCACTTCTCTCCTTTTCTCTCATTTGTTTTTTGTTTTTTTTTTGCTTTTTTGGTGGGCTTCTTTGGCCTCTTTTTTTATTTGGGCTTCTTTGGCCTCTTTTTTTCAAGTCCGGAGTCTCATCCCGACCTATGGGGGAATCATAGTCTCCATCATCCTTTGCTCACTAGGGCAATGCTCTAATAATGATGATCATCACACTTTTATGAATCTATATTACAACTCGATATCTAGAAAAATATGACTCTATATGAATGCCTCTAGCAGTGTACCAGGATGTGCGATGATCTAACATAGCAAAGATATAAAAAGACGGACAAGCCATGAACATATCATGCTATCTATCTTACGATCATACAAAGCAATATGACAATGAATTCTCAAGTCATGTATATGAAGATGATGGAAGTTGCATGGCAATATATCTCGGAATGGCTATGGAATACCATGATAGGTAGCTATGGTGGCTGTTTTGAGGAAGATATAAGGAGGCTTATTTGTGATAGAGCGTATCGTATCACGTGGTTTGGGTGCACCGGCAAAGTTTGCATCAACTCTCGAGGTGAGAAAGGGCAATGCACGGTACCGAAGAGGCTAGCAATGGTGGAAGGGTGAGAGTGTGTATAATCCATGGACTCAACATTAGTCATAAAGAACTCGCATACTTATTGCAAAAGTCTATTAGCTATCGAAACAAAGTACTACGCGCATGCTCCTAGGGGGATAGATTGGTAGGAAAAGACCATCGCTCGTCCCCGACCGCCACTCATAAGGAAGACAATCAAAAAATAAATCATGCTCCGACTACATCACATAACGGTTCACCATACGTGCATGCTTAGGGAATCACAAACCTCAACACAAGTATTTCTACCAATCCACAATTACTCACTAGCATGACTCTAATATCACCATCTTTATATCGCAAAACTATTGCAAGGAATCAAACATATCATATTCAGTGATCTACAAGTTTTGTGTAGGATTTTATGACTAACCATGTGAATGACCAATTCATGTCATCTCTCTAAATAGATATAAGTGAAGCAAGAGAGTTTAATTCTTTCTACAAAAGATATTCCCACGCTCTAACAAATATAAGTGAAGCAAAAGAGCATTCTACAAATTGTGGTTTCCTATGTGTAAAGAAATAGGCAATCCAAACTTCAAATGATATAAGTGAAGCACATGAAGCATTCTATAAAGCCATACTCAAAAGATATAAGTGAAGTGCAAAGAGCATTCTATAAATCAACCAAGGAATATCTCATACCAGCATGGTGCATTATTAAAATAAAAATAAAAAGCACACAACGCTCCAAGATTTACTCATATCATGTGAAGAATAAAAATATAGCTCCAAGTAAAATTACCGATGATCGTTAGAAGAAAGAGGGGATGCCTTCCGGGGCATCCCCAAGCTTAGTTGCTTGGTAGTCCTTGAATATTACCTTGGGGTGCCTCGAGCATCCCCAAGCTTACGCTCTTGCCACTCTTTATTCCTTCATCCATCGTGATCTCACCCAAAACATGAAAACTTCAATCACACAAAACTTAACAAAACACTCGTGAGATACGTTAGTATAATAAAACAAATCACCACTTTAAGTACTATTGCAAACTCATTCATATTTTGTTTTTGCATTGTATCTACTGAACTATAGCTTCTCCATGGCTTATACCACCGATAAAATCAATAGTTTCATCAAAATGAGCAAAACAATGCATCAAAAGCAGAATCTGTCTGAAACAGGACAGTCTGTAGAAACCTGAACATATACCATACTTCTATAGCTCCACAAATTCTGAAAAAATTACTGAAAAATAATCAATTTGTATAGAATTACTGTGAAAAAAGTTTCAGAACCGTTTGACTTTCCAGTAAAAAACGTAAAATCATGCACTACAACCAAAGTTTCTGTTTTTACACCACACAAACAAAACAAGCAATCTAATCATCCTAAAGGCAAATCTTGGCACATTATTTTTATAATACAATGGATTTATACAAGGGGATAACTATTATTTTTGAAAAGTTTCTGTAATTAAGATTCACAAAGTTTCCATGGGCATGAACAAAGTTCAAGGTATGCTCCCACTTTAACAATGCTCGTCTCTCTCACTTTCACTTTTCTTTTTGAAATTTTTTTAGGTTCCCCTCTTTTTTTAAAACATTATAAAAGCACTCAACAGAAATAAACGAATCTCTAAAACTTCCGGGTTGTCTCCCCGGCAGCGCTTTCTTTAAATCCATTAAGCTAGGCATATAGTGCTCAAGTAATGGATCCATCGGATCCAAAGGTATATCAAAGCCAATTTTAATTAACAATGATCTGTAATTTAGTAGTGAGCACAAAGTAACATATTGTTGGTGTACAAAAGTAGGGGCTCTGCTTTTGACCCCTTTACTTGTGCACGGGCAGTCAGAGCCTCCCGCCACGGCCACGCATAACATGGCAGGAAAGGGAAGCCAGAGAGAAGCCGAAGCTACAAGGACGATCGAAGCAACCACAAGGACCGAGGCCACAAAGATCAGATAGGCGTAGCAGGTTCCCCCGGCAAGGACTCTTGACGGGGCGGCCTCAGCAGCTCCGCAAGACCCTTGCCAGGGTAGCTCACCCACGCCAACCGAAGTGAGCCACCCTTGAGCCCACCAGCGCTTGACAAAAGCGTTGGGACATGGCTCGGGAGGCACCTCCGTGGTGGCATACAGATCTTTGTGAAGACATAAAATGCTCAAGATCAAAAGAGGATAGGAAGGCAACTATCCTCGAGGAAGGAACCCACAAGACCCCCGGCAAGATCCCTGCCGGGGGAGCCAGCGCGCCACGGCAAGACCCTTTCCAGGACACCCGGCAAGACCCTCGCCAAGCGCACCGGCAGGGCCACCACTAGGCCCGCACAAGCCAAGTTACCGTCGCCGTTCGCATGTAGCTACCGACCCAACCAGCTGGACAGGCACCTGCGTGGCAACATGCAAACCTTCGTGGAGGCTCCACCACTGCGCCACCTCAGCTGCCTGCCTGCCTACATGGCACCACATGCATCGCTTTCCAGGGGCGCATGTCGGAGCAAGGACGAGCGGTGACGGGCAGGATGGGCCTCGCCCTCGTCCTCGATAAAGCGAAGGGACACCTAAGCCTCACATTAAATGCGTCTTGTCCTGTAATACTAGCAATAAACTCGTAGTACTGTAGCTCTTTCCACATCCTGTGTGCCACTGTGGCAGCCCCTTTCGCCTATAAAAGGAGGCCCATGGCACACAGAGAAAGGATTCGGCTCTTTCGAACCTCGCAACACCTAGAGCTAGTTCAAGAGCTCAAGAACACTAATACATCCACCAAAGCAGGATCGTAGGGTTTTACGCATCTTTGCGGCCCGAACCTGGGTAAATCCCTCTGTGTCGTCCGCTAGTCCTGCTCTCCTCATGATCCCCATGCCCCGCAACCGTAGAAGGGATTCCAGTGATCCCATAGGTGTCATTTCCCACCGACATCTTTGGCGCTAGGTAGGGGGCAGCGTAATTGTGAGGATCTGGCCTAGCGGTCGACCTAGCTGTGCTTCATCGCCACGGCTCCTGCGGAGAAGGCGGACAAGAAGGCGGCATTGCCCATTGGCCAAAGGACGCCAAGAAGGCGACGAGAGAGCTAAGTTATGCTGAATTTTAAGTTTTTCTCCTTAAATATAAAGTTATTATCCTCGATGGTTCGGCCTATGTATGGGAAGCCTGAACGCAGTGGGGCCCTCCCGCAATCGGCAACGCCCTTGTTCTGTTTTGAGTCCACTCAACAGTTTGAGCGGCCGCGTCAAAAGCGGCAGGGTGGCCTTCCGCCATCGGCAATGCTCTCGGTTCTGACTCGAGTCAAGCTCGACAGATCGAGCGGCCGCGCCAAGGGCGGTAAGTTGCTTTGCCCGGCAACAAGCTCACCCGGCAGGCAAATGAGGATCCGTCCTCAGAGCGCCGCCCTGGGTTTATGTGCCGGCGGGTGTACCCAGTTGACGTGAGGTGGATATACAAAGGAAAATCGAACAGGAAAATAATGTCCATAGTTTCAGGGGCATCACAGAGTTATATTACACAAATTGCCGCCGCGGTTCTAACTAAAGATAGCTTTGTCTTGGTCATGAACCTGCAGCGGCGACGGAGAACGGGATGCCTAGTCCCGGTGATGGCCCTCCACCCTCTTGATTTTGTCGATGCGGCTGAGGATGGGCTGGATATGCTCATTGAGCACCGCGGTGTCGACACCCTCTGGCAAGCTCTTTAGCACAGATCCAAAGTTGAGGTCGGGGTGCCAGTACGCGATCTTGGTGAGCACCCTGGTCATGGTCCCCCGGCAGAGTATCCAGGATTCCTCGGCCAGGGAGGCCGCCCGGTTGGAGTGAAGCCGCTTCAGCGCGCCGACGACCTTCTCGAAGTATATGGCCAGGTTGGCGTTGGGGCTCAGGCTCGATTCAGGGGCGTACACCATCTCCGCATCCCCATGATGGCCAGCTAATCGACGGCCGAGTTTGCAACGGCAGCAAGGCGCCCGAGCCAGTGCTTCTCGCCCGCCTTGTAGTCCTTGAGGTTGCCAGTCTCATTCTTCAGCAGCTGCTTTTCCGTCTCCAGCTCCTTGGTTAGGATACCATCCCGGGTCATGGCCCCCGACAGCGTCTCCTCGAGCTCTCCCAACTTCAACTTGAGATCTTTGATGGAGGCGTTGGCCTCGGAGAGCTCTCCAGACTTGCTGAATGACCTCGCCCTACGCCACCATCAAAGCACCATTGAGCATGTACTTCTCCTAGGCCAGCTTCAGAGCTTGCTCCTCCAACTCCTTCACCTTGCCGGCGTGGGCCTGAGCCAGGGTGTTGAGTGCCTCTTGATGCCTCCGCTCCAGCTCCTGGGTCCGCTGTAGGACGAGCTTGTCCACCTCCTCATCCTTGCCGCGGAGCGTGGCGGCAAGCTTCTCCTCACGCTCGGCAAGGTCCTCCTCCTGGGTCTTCAGGGCGGCCTCGTGCTGGGACCGGATGGCTTCGGCTTCGTCGGCCAACCTCTTCGCCGTCTCCTGGGCCTTCTCGATGTCGGCCAGCTTCAGGGCGAGCTCGACCTCACGGTTGGCCAGCTCGCCCTGGGCGGCCTTCAGCTCGTCCTAAGCCCGGCGGAACCAGTCCTGCGCCTCGACGACACGCCCCCCAAAGTCCTCCTCCATCTTCTCCACCACTGCCGTCCTGGACTTGGCCTTGTCCAGGCGAGCGCGATGGAGTGCCTGGAGCTTCCAGAAGCTGGCGCCCATGGCTTGGAGCAGCTGCTCCTCCTGGGAGCCGGCGCTGCCAGCGCCCGGCTGATCAACAACCTCGAGCCCGGCGGTGGCAAGCGCCTCCTCGTCGAACACCTCTCCCTCAAAAGGAGCCCTGGTGCTCGACGCGCCAAGGAGATGGACTTAGAGGTCGTCACTGACCCTCAGGTACCTGCCGGAGCCGGAGGCAGCGGAGGAGGAGGGCAGGTTATCAAACACCACCTCCTTTGCAGTGGCCTTGCCGGCGTCCCCGGCAGGCCCCTTGCCGGGCTCTTCTGTGGGCCCCTTGGCGGCATCCTCGGCGGCGCCCCTGGCGCCCTCCTCGGCAGCGATCTTCTCAGCCTCCGCCGCGGCCTCCACGGTGACGTCCTTGATGGTGGCGTCGACCTCCTCCGAGGAGGGGCCTGGACACCAATAAAAAGACGGGGCGAAGCCAAGATCGAAAGCCAATGAGGAAAAGAGGAAAAGGAGAATGCAAGCAGAAGAGAAGAGCGAGTAGCTTACCCGTGTCGGGCCAAGAGGCGGAAGCCCCTTCTCCGCCAAGGTCTGGCGTCGAGGCAAAGCCGCCAGCGCCCGCGTTCTCCTCCCCCTCCTCCGTGTGCATGGCCTCAGTGCTTGGTGTCCTTGCCGGGGACGCCCCTTGGGGTGGTGTAGTCGACGGGGGCGGCACGACCAGAGAAACCCTCTGTGGCTCCCTTTGGTGCTGCTCCTCTCCTGCATCCACGACACGGTTAACACTGAAGCATTGACCATGACGCACGTTGGTAGAGGGCGGATGGAGGACTTATGCTGGGGGCTGGGCTGGGGGCTGCTGTCCGGGCTGCTCAACACCACCAGTGGCATACTGGAGGTGCCTGCTGGGGGCTGGCCACTCGCCGAAATCCTGGCCCTCTTGATCCTCTGGGCCAGCATCTCCACATCCCTGCAAGGTGAAGATAGGTAAGCAACGCTATTGGGGGGGGGGTGTAAGGAATGAGGGAGAAAAGCAGAGGCTTACTCTTCATTCTCTTCCTCCTCCTCCTCCGTTGCTTTCCTCTTCTGCTCTGGGCTGAGAGGCCCGAAGTCAAACAAATCATGCCCAATCCCCGCGCCAATGTTTGATGGCGAGGTGGGAGGTGATGGCGTCCGGGTGCGCTTGGACGACGACGAAGCAGATGTCCTCTTCTTCGACGCCACAGCTTTCGCTGTTTTCTTCATCGCCACCGCCCTCGTCTGGCGCACAGGCGCCTCCTGGGCTTGCCCCAGCTGCACGGCCTGGTCAGGGCGGACCGGCTCGCGGAGGTGGCCCACCGCAGGACCCGCCTTCTTCCGATGACCGGAGGGTCGGCGGTCGCAGCCCTCTCCACCTTGTCCTCCTCCTCCGACGACCCGTCGGCAGCGTCCTCGACGAGGGGAGCCCCGGTGTCGACGCCGCTGGCCTCCCTAGTTGTTGCTGCCCACCGGGCGAGCTCCCCTCCTCCGCCTCCGCCGCGGCCTTGTCCACCATCCCGCCGGCGCTGCCGGCCTCCTTGACGAGCTTTGCCTCCTCCTCGGCAAGCCTCACCTCCTCCACCCTGGCGGCGATATAGTCCAGCTCCGCCGGGGAGGTGTCCTGGATGAGCCGCGGCTCGTCGGTGATGTATATCTCGTGCAGAGTGTCGAAACTCCTGCAGTACGAGCTCGTCCGGCTCGACCCAGTTCGGGTCGAGGCCATGCGCATTGAAGAGCGGCATCATGGCGATGATCTCATTCCGACGATAGTTGTTGCTTAGCGGGACCACCCCCGCCGGCAGCTTCAAGAGAGGCTCCTTGTCGACCTTGCCGGCCTTCGCGGCGGCTCTGGCAAGTTTGCCGGACCGCTCGACCTCGCCCATGTCGTCGACCTCGAGCTGGAAGATTCGCTGGCAAAGATGGGCGTGCCGCAGCACCGTCAGGTTGTTGTCGAGGCCGGGGCGCAGCCTCATGATGTCAGCGGCGTTCACATAGAGCAAGGCTGGCCTCCCCTTGTCGTGCAGAGGGGCGATCCGGCGGCGGATGAAGTCCGTCCCGATCATCTCGAGGGTGAGCCCAGCCTGCGTGAGCCAGAGAATCCTGGTGGTGGCGACCGTGAGCTTCACATCATCGGTGTCGACGTCGCCCCAATCAGTGCCACGGACCGGCGGCTTCTGGCGAACCTCGCAGAACACTGGCGGGTCCTTTTCCTCAATCCAGCACCATCGGCCCCGCCATTCTTCCCACCTATCCTTCGTGGCGCCGCCCGGGTACGCCCCCTTGGCCCTCGGGATCCAGGCAACGCAGCCAGCAATGGCGCCCCCCTTCTGGATCCGAGGGGAGAAATAATGGCGAAAGAGCGCCGTGCTAGGGTACACCCCGACGAACCCCTTGCAGAGATGGGCGAAGAGGGCCATGCACGCCACGGCATTCGGAGTGAAATCCAAGAGGCGGAAGCCGTAGGTGTGCATGATGTCCTTGAAGAAGTCGGAGAAGGGGGGACAGAGGCCGCAAGAGAAATAGTCGACAAAGAAGGGGTACCGATGCGGGGAGGGACCAACGCTGGCGGGGACGACGGTCATGGCCGGATGCCCCGTCTTCTCTCCCCCATCTTCACGCCCCACAAACACTTGAACATCTTCCGAAGCTCGAGCACGCCGACCGTCAAGGGGAAGTAGGCGGACTGCGCCAGTCGCGCCACCAGCTCGCTCTCCAACTGCTCCGACACGCCAGCATCCTTCGCCACTCCCTTGCTCTTGGTGGACTTCGGCGCCATGGCAGCTGTGGGAAGCAAAAAAGCGGAGGATGGCGGAAGCACAATGGCGATGGGCGAAAGCATAGAGGCTCGAGAAGAAGGGGGCGGCGGTTCTGAGATTGGAGGAAGATGCGGGGAAGGGGCAAAGTGAGCAGTGCGCCCGCGGTTATTCCTTTTTATGGGGAAGGCGTGGGCCACCTCCTTTTCCCATTAACTGCGATGCGATGCATGCATGCAAGCGCTATCCCACGCATGCCCCCCACGTCATGCACGTGCACGACCCCCACATCGCACGTTCAACACTGGTCGTGGGGAAGCGCAGCGGACAGAACAGTGCTCGTGGTAAAAATCCGCCCCAACTGCCCGCGCACCGTTCTGGGCCTGGCCCAACAACGTGCTGCGCTTATGTGTGGCCCATGCCCGGGGACTCCTGTCAGTGTACAAAAGTAGGGGCTCTGCTTTTGACCCCTTTACTTGTGCACGGGCAGTCAGAGCCTCCCGCCACGGCCACGCATAACATGGCAGGAAAGGGGAGCCGGAGAGAAGCCGAAGCCACAAGGACGATCGAAGCAACAACAAGGACCAAGGCCAGAAAGATCAGATAGGCGTAGCAGGTTCCCCCGGCAAGGACTCTTGACGGGGAGGCCTCAGTAGCCCCGGTAAGACCCTTACTGGGGCAGCTCACCCACGCCAACCGAAGTGAGCCACCCTTGAGCCCACCAGCGCTCGACAAAAGCGTTGGGATAGGGCTTGAGAGGCACCTCCATGGTGGCATGCAGATCTTTGTGAAGACATAAAATGCTCAAGATCAGCAACCGAATAGGAAGGCAACTATCCTCGCCGAAGGAACCCACAAGACCCCCGACAAGATCCCTGCTTGGGGAGCCAGCGCGCCATGGCAAGACCCTTGCCTGGCCACCCGGCAAGACCCTTGCCGGGCCACCCGGCAAAACCCTCGCCAAGCGCACCGGCAGGGCCACCACCAGGCCCGCATAAGCCAAGTCACCGCCGCTGTTCGCATGCAGCTGCTGACCCAACCAGCTGGGCAGGCACCTATGTGGCAACATGCAAACCTTCGTGGAGGCTAGAGCACCGCGCCACCTCAGCTGCCTGCCTGCCTACATGGAACCACATGCATTGCTGGCCAGGGGCGCGTGTTCGAGCGAGGAGGAGCAGCAACGGACGGGACGGGCCTCGCCCCCGTCCCCGATAAAGCAAAGGGACACCTAAGCCTCGCATTAAATGCATCTTGTCCTGTAATACTAGCAATAAACTCGCAGTACTGTAGCTCTTTCCACCTCATGTGTGCCACTGTGGCAGCCCCTTTCGCCTATAAAAGGAGGCCCATGGCACACAAAGAAAGGATTCGTCTCTTTCGAACCTCGCAGCACCTAGAGCTAGTTCAAGAGCTCAAGAACACTAATGCATCCACCAAAGCAGGATCGTAGGGTTTTACGCATCTTTGCAGCCTGAACCTGGGTAAATCCCTCTGTGTCGTCCGCTAGTCCTGCTCTCCTCATGATCCCCGTGCCCCGCAACCGTAGAAGGGATTCCAGTGGTCCCATAGGTGTCGTTTCCCACTGACACATATATCATGTAATGAAGAAATCTAACTCTCTTCCTATGCATCGGCATGTCATAAAAGAACAATTCATGCACACAAAGTAAAGGCCAAAGCATAGTATAAACAATTTCTTGCAATTTTATCGTGTTGGAAACATAGAGAGGTCGAGATGTAGTTCCTATCTCATAATAATCGCAAGTAGGAGCAGCAGGCACATGTATATTATATTTATCAAAATCATTATGTGCAATAGCAAAATGCAACTCATCAATATAGTCCTTAATAAGCACAAACTTCTCCGATATAGTGTAGTTGGGAGAATTCAAAAAGATAATAGGACTATCATGTGTGGGTGCAATAGAAACAATTTAATTCTTAACATAAGGAACTATATCAAGTTCATCTCCATAAGCATAATTCATATTGGCATCATGGCCACAAGCATAGCAAGCACCAAGTTCATCAAAAAGGGGTATTTCAAATGATCATTGGGACCATAGCAATTATCATAGCATTCATCCTTCGGTAAGAATGAAGGGACATTAAACAATGTATGAGTTGGAGGATTACTCTCATTAGAAGGTGGGGACGGGAAGCTAATCCGCTCTTCCTCCTTTTGTTCTTCGCTCTCCTGATCATCTTTTTCATCCAATGAGCTCACAGTTTCGACAATTTCTTCTTCCATGGATTCCTGCAAAATATTAGTCTCTTCTTGGACAGCGGAGACTTTCTCAAAAAATGCATCAATATTGGCATTGTATTCATAATTCTCATAGCAATATTTCAGTATAGCGAAATTTTCAGGCCTATAAACATCATCATCAAAAGCTTCATACTTTTCAAATAAAGATTCAATTTCATAAGCACCCTTAAAAGCAACAAATTCTTCTATTCGTTCCACATCATAATAATCATATATACCATTAGCATAATAAGCCATGGTTTCATTATCATTAAATTTACATGAAAAGGGAAGGTGTGGAGACTTCATCCTAGAGCAACAAGTATAATCATATCTCAAGCATCCCAAGCACACCAATGCAACATATGAATTTGATCCCATAATAGTTTCCCTTTTGGAGTCAAGTGATAATCCTTAAACTATTCACGTTGATCCAACGTGTCTCCCATTATATAATTGAATGGGGTTTTCTCAGGATTATTAATGTAGTGCATAATATCTTTCACATAATGAGCATTGAGGGTTTTAGGAGGTTCCCCATATGCGCGAGTAGCAAGTACACCTATTTTTTTTGGTATCTCGTGTTCCATATCCATAACTACAGATAAAGAACAACTTAGAACAGAAAGTAAAAACTACTAAGTGATAAAGCAAACAAGCACACAAGAGAATATTCCCCCCACGCTATTGCTCCCCGGCAACGGCGCCAGAAAAAGGTCTTGATAACCCACAAGTATAGGGGATCAGTTGTAGCCTCTTTCGATAAGTAAGAGTGTCGAACCCAATGAGGAGCTAAAGGTAGAACAAATATTCCCTCAAGTTCTATCGACCACCGATACAACCCTGCGCACGCTTAACGTTCGCTTTACCTAGAACAAGTATGAAACTTGAAGTACTTTGTAGATGTTGTTAGATAGGTTTGTAAGATAATAAAGAGCACGTAAATAAAAAGTAGGGGCTGTTTAGATAAAGACACAACTAAATTAGTTTTAGTAGAGAGCTTCTTGTCACAAGAAAGTTCTTTGTCCCTAGACAATCAGTAACTAGACCAGTAATCACTATTGCTATTTTATATGAGGGAGAGCCATAAGCTAACAAACTTTCTCTTCTTGGATCATATACACTTATGATTGGAACTCTAGCAAGCATCTGCAACTACTAAAGATCATTAAGGTAAAACCCAACCATAGCATTTAAAGTATCAAGTCCTCTTTATTCCCATACGCAAACAACCTACTTACTCGGGTATGTGCTTCTGTCACTCATGCCACCCACCATAAGCAAATCATGAACATATTGCAAACCTTACAGCAGGGATCCTTCACACTTGCGCGACACAGAGAGCAGCATAGGACCGCACCAATAATAAAACATGCAACTCAAACCAATCACGATCATCAATGAACCCATAAGACAAAACAGATCTACTCAAACATCATAGGATAGCCATACGTCATTAAGAAATAATATATAGCGTTGAGCACCGTGTTCAAGTAGAGATTACAGCGGGGAGAAGAGGTGTTACACTGCTGTATAGAGGGGGAGAGAGTTGGTGATGACAGCGGTGAAGTTGTTGGTGTAGATCGTCGGCAAGGTGATGGCCCCGACGGTGTTCCGGCGCCACCGGGAGAGAGGGGGAGAGAGCCCCCCTTCTTCTTCTTCTTCCTTGACCTTCCCCCTAGATGGGAGAAGGGTTTCCCCTCTGGTCCATGGTCTCCATGGTGGTGGAGGGGCGAGAGCCCCTCCGATATTGGATCTCTCTCTCTCTGTGTCCTTCTTTTTATGCGTTCCCAGATTCTGCCCTTTCACCGTTTCTTAAATTCCCAAAGATCGGTAACTCCGATTTGGACACTATTTTTATTCGGATATTGGCATTCTTGCGGCGAAAGAAGGGCACCAACCGCCTTACGGAGTGTCCACGAGGGCCCAGGGCGCCCCCCTTGCCTCGTGGACTCCTCGGGCATCGTCTCACGTTGATTCTTTTTCCCAAAAATCACAAATATTCCAAAAAAAATCTCCGGAAGTTTTTATCGCGTTTGGACTCTGTTTGATATGGATTTTATCCGAAACAAAAAACATGCAATAGATAGGAACTCGCACTGGGCACTGGATCAATATGTTAGTCCCAAAAATAGTATGAAAAATTGCCAAAAGTATATAAAAGTTGTAGAATATTGGCATGGAACAATACAAAATTATAGATACGACGAAGACGTATCAAGGAGGTGTAAAGTAGCTACGGTGTACAAGTTTATCACTGACATTGTAGGACAAACACATTAAATGCGCTGCTTACATGCTGTCCAACTTTATCGGGGACGGCAACAGAACCCGTCCCGTCCGTTGCCGCCTCATCCTGCCTTGGCACATGTCCATGCTGATAAGGGATGCAACGCCAGGCAGGCAGGCTGGCTAGCTGCTGTGCTGGCACGGTGGCAGGGCCTTCACGAAGATCTGCATGCCACCACCTAGGTGCTTGCTTAGTTGGCCTAGAATCTGCATGCCGCTACCCAGGCTTCTGCCTAGTTGGCAAGCTGGTCATCGTGTTGGGACGATAGTGAGGTGGTGAAACCTTGTTGGGTGCGGGCCAGGCTGTGGCCCCGCAATCGTCCCCGGCAAGGGTCTTGCCGGGGGCCTTTGCAGTCGTCCCTCGGCAAGGGCCTTGCCGGGGGTGTTTGCCTTCTGATATCCATGTAGCCCTGCAGGCTAACAGTCTTCACAAAGACCTGCATGCTACTATGCACGCGTCCTCGAGTCTTGGCCTTGATGTTGTCGATGGTGTCAGGGCTCGCAACCTCAAGGGTGGCGGCCTTGCTACTGCTGAGCAATTTCCCCCGACAAATCTCTTGCCGGGGCTACGCAAGCTACCCCGGCAAGGGCATTGCCGGGGGGGGGGCCTCGCCTATCTTCTGCTCTGTATTCCCTGGCTTGAATACAGTCTTGGTAGTCTTGTATTTTGTCCTCTACTGCCCCGCCAAGCGTTGCCGCAGGTGTGGCTACGACTGCCCGTGCAGAAGTAAGGGGTACAGAAGGGCCCATACTTTTGTACACGGACATGATCCCCCGTGCCTGGGCCACACATAAGCGCAAAGCATCGTTGGCCCAGGCCCAGAACAGTGCACGGGCACGCGTTCCGGGGATTAACTGCTGCAGTCTTCTCGTTAGTTGCGCTTCCCCACGACCCGCATTGAGTGTGGCGTGGGGGTCATGCGTGGAACGGCCGCAACATGCCTGCGATGTCTTATGCCGAACTGTAAAGAGGCGTCCCGCGCCTTCCCCATAAAAAGAGCAAGCCGCAGGGGCGCTGCTCATTTACAAAGTGGACTCGGGTCGTGGCTTGCATGGCGCCCGCACCCCACGATCACGGGGTGGAAAACGGTCATCCCAGTTGTCTTTATGCTTCTGGCGCGCCTGCTAGGTGTCCTCCATGCCTTATGAAGGGTAGGTGGTGGATGCGGAGGGCACGGGTATTAACGCCGAGGCGGGAAACCGGGCATCGCTGATTGGAGCGACGGGTTGGTCCTGATTCCCCGCGCCTCTGGAGGCCATATTGGTCGAGTAGGGCGGCCGCCCTTGGGTTGAGAAGATAGGCCCCGGCCCTGCCCTTCTATAAAAAGGGGGAAGGATGGTGCCTTTCCTTAATCACCTCCTTCCTCCCCTCTCTGCTTGGCAAGCTTCTTCCGCTCACCATGGTGAGGGGGCGCGCTGGTGCCAATGGCGGCGACGAGGGATTTTGCTCGACAGCTCGTTCCCCTCCTTCAGAATTCACGGAGGCAGAGCCCGCTGTGAGAGGGAGAGGGAGGGGGCGAGGTCGTGGTCGCCGCGGTGCTCGGGGAAGAGGAGGACGGGATGGCGCACCAGCTGCACCTCCGCCGGCGGCCCCTCCTCCAATGGAAGGCCATGTCGGAGACTAGCCCCGTGAGTTCTTCATTAGGCTATACAAGCCCGTGTGCGGTCATCTCCGCCTCCCTACCCCATTTTCTCGGGTAATGGAGCTCGACCCACCGCACGCCTTAAGGCTACATATGAGGGACTGCGAGAACAACAACATGTGGGTCGACGTCGACTTCCCGCTTCTCACGTCATATACTTCCGCCATGGGTGGAAAGCTTTTGCCCCCCCATAGCTTGTTAGAGGGGCACGTTCTCCAGTTCAAATCAATGGAGAACGGCCTGCTCTCCGTCATGGTCTTTGGGCGCTCGGGAATCCGCTTAGCGTGCTGCGCGGAGAGGTCCACCGATGATGAAAGCTCCTCCTCGAGTGACAACAACAGGGAGGGTTGCGACAGCGATGATGACGATAGAGGGCGGGAGGACGATGACTCCGACTCTGACTGACCATCAGTGGCAGCACCATCATCTGCACTGCCCCATTCCCTAGCAACGCGCCTTGCCGGGGGATGTGTCCTATTGGCTCTTGTGTCGGTGGTCGACGGGCCACCTCCGCCATGCTCTCCATCGACGCGTCCCCTCCCGAGTCTCCCTCTACCTTCACCTGCCGTGCCTGAGAGGAAAGGGGCAAGAACGGGGATTACGAGGCACTTATCTCTTTTTCAACTTGTAGGCACTTGCCAAATCTTAACTTTTTTTAAATGATGTAATCCCCCGAGTCCATGCTTGTGTTCTGTAATGTTTGCACTTGCATCAGCATGTTAATGAAAAAGATGAATGTTGCCGGGAACCCATGCATGTATATGTCCATGCAGGGGCGAAATGCCTCTTTAATATAAATAAATGAGTTTTCTCGGCAAGCTATGCCGATGCGCTCTGTGCCTGCTGGAGAGTCACATGTGCCGGTTACAAACAAAGGGTCCAGCCCCCTGCCAATCTCTTTCTACCAAAGGCTACTACGACCATCCTGAGTAAAGTAGCGTTCGGGTCAAGGATGGGAGCACCTAAGTCTAAAAAGAGTGGCGAGGTTTTCTAATGCACAAGTCATAGGTTACGAACATGAACGGACACGAGGTGAACTTTATCTATTTGGTTTGGCAGGGATTGCTGTGCCGGGCAGTCTTCTCAATCTATTGCCGAAGCCAAGTCCATGACAGGAATGGCGGAACCGAGCGTCTTCACTGCGGCTAAAAAGAAGAGAGGATAGGAGCATGGAACCTTGGCGGTCCATCAGTATCTGCTGGAATCAAGGGTAATACAATATCCTAGACAAGCATGCATATACGTATATACATAAACATGGAAATGAATAGGAAACTGTACATACTTAAGGTTATTCGACTGCGCACAGGGTCTGTGCCTGGCTCTGTACATTGGGTCACATACCTTGCCGGCAAGGCTAGTACAAAAGGGGGTTGTTGGGGCTCCCAGAACCGCTCCTTACGGGTAAAACTTGCGAAGATGTTCGATATTCCAGGAGTTGCTCACCGAAATACCATCTTCGGTCTCTAGGCGGACCACGCAGGGCCTGGTGACTCGTATTACCTGATAAGGGCCTTCCCACTTTGGCATCAACTTGTTTGAATTCTTGGCGGATTGAATGCGCCAAAGAACAAGGTCGCCTTCCTCAAGGCTTTGGGCATGAACCTTGCGGCTATGGTAGCGACGCAAGGCTTGCTCGTAGCGCGCGGCTCGCACAGCAGCCTGAAGACAATCTTCCTCAAGGAGCATAGCATCATCTTGGTGCAACTACTGTTGCTCAAGCTCATTATAAGAGAGCACTCGAGGCGACCCGTATATGAGTTCTGTGGGGAGAACTGCTTCTGCCCCGTATACCAGGGAAAAAGGTGTCTGGCTAGTGGCTCGATTTGGTGTTGTTCTGATTGACCAAAGAACCGTTGGCAACTCATCAATCCAACATCTTCTGCACTTGTGTAGCTTGTCGAAAGTTCTTGTTTTGAGGCCTCGCAACACTTCAGCATTTCCCTTTCTTCCTGGCCATTCCTTCTTGGATGAGCAACAGAAGCAAAATAAACTTTGCTGCCGAGGTCTTGGATATACTGCACGAAGGTGCGGCTCGTGAACTGCGTGCCGTTGTCGGTGATGACTCTGTTTGGCACATCAAAATGGCAGACTAGTCCCTTGAAGAACTTGACGGCTGACTGCGCTGTCGCCTTTCTCACTGGTTCCACTTCTGGCCACTTTGTGAACTTGTCGATTGCAACGTACAAGTACTCAAAGCCCCCGACAACACGAGGAAAGGGCCCCATTATGTCGAGCCCCCAGACCGAAATCGGCCAGGAAAGAGCGATTGTCTGAAGAGCTTGAGCTCGTTGATGAAGCTTCTTTGAATGGAACTGGCACGCTTCACACTTGGTTACTAATGCAGTTGCATCCTGGAGGGCGGTGGGCCAAAATAAGCCGTCGCCATCCTAGATTCGGGGGTATCTAGCCCTGCCTGCCTGTGGCCCACTACATGGCTCCATCAGTGGCCTGGTACGGCCCAGCTTCAAAACTAACACCGCAAGACCCTCGCGAGGCGGGCAACACCAAGACCCCCGAAGGAATCGGCCTCCTCAGGAGGGCTCCTGAGGGGCGGAGAGTTCTATGCAAGTTACCTCACGAGGCTCAGCTAACGTGAGCCATGACGACTAAGGCCAGGCGGGCGCCAGGCGAGCGCAGAGCGTAGGTTTCCTCTTTGGTTCAAAGGAGGCAAGCCACAGGCATGCAGTCCCGCGGAATCAGCCAAATGTTTCCATTCCGGTGCAACAAGACCAAGACCGCCAGGATGGCAGGACGGAGGTCATCGACGAGCCCATCGCAGCGTCACGACTAGAGGCTTTTCGCACGCGAAGACTACTTTTGCCAGGATAGGCTGTACTACTTGTCCCCTTTCAAATCCGACCATTGTGGGATCCCTTCCCGCTCATATTTGGGACGAGGACCAAGTCCACTATAAATAGGACTAGCAACCACCATAGAAGGAGGGACGGGACGAACGGACTGGATCAGAACAAGTAGAGTTAACATACTCCACACCAGCTCAAGAACACATCACCTCCCGAGGCTTGTTCATCCTCTGTACTAGTTCATCCTCAAACCTCTGAGGCAATCCACCACACCACACTGGATTAGGTTATTGTACCACAACGGTGGCCCGAACCAGTATAAATCGCTGTGTCTTTGTGTCTCTTTGAGCTCGACGCGCTAGGCTTAGGAGGATCGCGAGTAGGCAAGCTGTGCAGGTTGAGATCTCCGCACGCACCCCAAAGTTCGAACCTCCAAGGGTTTGCGGATCCCTAAATCTGACATTTGGCGCCCCAGGTAGGGGGTGCATCGGATCTTCTCTTCCATCGACCAGTCCTCCGCCGCTCCACTGTCACACCCTAGCTAGTTCATGCATTAGAGTGTTGCATCATGTCTATTTTTCTCAACAGAAACTTGAAATGGGGATGACAGAACCCCCAGCCCCCTCTGAAACCAACTAGGGTTTACTAAAAACATTTTCAATGAACCTGAAATGGCCTTCTAAAATGTCCATCATTTTTGTCTTGGTTTAGAACCTCTGCCAAAAGTGATGCACAACTTTCTAGGTCATCCTAAGGTCTTTGAATTAAATCATAAGTATTTGAATTTGGGCATTTAAAATTTATAAAAATATTTTAATGCTCAAATAAACCCAAACTAAAATGTTCCTTGCTGGAAATATTCCAACTAAGGACCAGATGCAGTTTGGTGAATTTTGGAGTTGCCTAGGTATTTTTAGAAATTCAACAAACTTACAGAATAAAAACAGAAACAGAAAAAAGGGGAAAGACTTACCTGGCGCCACCCAGAGGCCCACCTGCCGGCCCAGCCCAGCCACCGCTCCAGCGAGCTGCTTGGCTTGGCCAGGCAGGCAGGCAGGTGCTCGACGGCGGCCGCAGCGTGCGCCACGCAGCTGCCCGTCACCCTGCTTCCCCCTCTCGCCCCCCTGTGACCTTGGATGAGCTCCACGTCGTGCCCCGAACCCCCTAGACACTCTCATTCAGGCCCAGCTCCTCTCCCTCGCTCTCCCACGCCATGGCCGACGCCACCGCCACCGCACCCTCGCCGTAGTCGCGCTCTCCGTCAACCTCGCGCTGCGCCACCATGTCCAGGAGCTTCGCCACCCTCTACTCCTTCGAGCTAGCCGAGCCCTGAGCGCTCGCGTGCCCCGAAGCCACCGCACTGACCTCGACCGAACCGCCATCGCCGGAGATCCCCTTTGCCGTCGCCGGCGCACTAGCTCGTCCCCGACCGTGTCGCCTGCTCCCTCGAGATCGCCGTGAGCTTGGCTACCTCCTCCCCCTTCCTTTTCTTGCTCTCGTGCACCACCGCGAGCACACGAAGTTCTGAGTAGTGGACTCGTGTGCGCAAAACCATTTCAAGTTGGTGTATCGTAGGATAGCTTAGCCAAGAGTCAAAGCTGGCTTGCTGCAATAACCCCACCAACCCTTCTTGATAATGTGCATGTATGTAGGATCTGATGTAAGTCTTGCTGAGTACCTTTGTACTCATGTTGCTTTAATTTACATTTTTCAGAAGACGCTGCAACCCCTTCTGATGGGTTCTTCGTAGACGTTGACATCGATGAGTAGACCGAGGCCCAGGTGGTGATCCTGAGCTTGTGAAGGACCACGTAGTATAGCCAGGCTTTCCCAAGCCTCTTTTATTTTACTAGTTGTCTGTACTCAGACAAGTTTACTTCCGCTGTTGGCTTGTATGTCTGTATGACTTGAATGCTGGGTCGTGTGACCCGTACTTGTGTGTATGCTATGTATGTCTCTCTGAGCCTTAAATAAAGTACTGGTGTTGTAGAGTCATGTTGTGATGCCTTGTTGTATTTGCACATATTGAGCATATTGTGTGTATGATTGAAATGCTTGATATGTGTGGGATCTGACTATCTAGTTGTTTATTCTTAGTAGCCTCTCTTACCGGGAAATGTCTCCTAGTGTTTCCACTGAGCCTTGGTAGCTTGCTACTGCTCCGGAACACTTAGGCTGGCCGGCATGTGTCCTTCTTAGTTCCTGTGTCTGTCCCTTCGGGGAAATGTCACGCGATGAATACCGGAGTCCTGTTAGCCCGCTACAGCCCAGTTTACCGGAGTCCTGCTAGCCCAGTGCTACAGCCCGGATTCACTTGCTGATGACCGACACGTTCGATGCTGGGTCATGGATGCCTGTCCCTGTAAGTCTGTGCCACTTTGGGTTTACGACTAGCCATGTCAGCCCGGGCTTTTTACCATATGGATGCTAGCGACACTATCATATACGTGTGCCAAAAGGCGCAAACGGTCCCGGGCAAAGGTAAGACGACACCCATGGGAATACCGTGCGTGAGGCCGCAAAGTGATATGAGGTGTTACATGCTAGATCGATGTGGCATCGAGTCGGGGTCCTGACATCCACCGACACCCCGAGAGCACACATCGAGCACTGGGTCGTCCAGACCTCCTCGGCAGCGCCCACTGACGAGGAAGATCTCCACTCCACTTTGCTTGCGGCCCGCGTTTCGCCGGGGGCAACCGGCCACGGGGGCGCCCGGCGCAACCTTCTGCACTAGCGCCACGCTACAGCCACGCCGCCGTGTGATCCGCGAACTACACTGCAGCAACCGCTCCGCACTCGCGCAGGGAACATGCAAACATGCGGGCGGCGGTCATCATGGCCCGAGAGCTCCTGCGGTGCAGGTTTTAGGAGAGCAGCCGTGAAGCCCTGCTGGAACGGGTCGCCGAGCTGCTGGATGCAACATGTAGGGAGCAGCGCCGTTCTGCACCTTGCCCACGTCGCAGGCGGTGGTGGGGGCGCGCGCTCATCCCCGACACAACCGCACGCCCCCTTCCAGGTGCCCTGGAGAGCCTCTCGACGCCGACCAGCCCTACGGAGCAGCCCGCGCCGCCCTGAACATGCCCCCTTGGCACGGGGCTGCTCCAGGCGACACCCCCAGGGGCCGTATTGGAGTGCCGGCCCCTGGCCAGTAGGACCAGAGGGCGGCTGAAGAAGGCGGGAACGTGAGGCAGCCGGGCGTCGCTTCTGGTGTGAATAGCCCAGAAGCCTACGTCCCCGTCACGATGGATCCAAGGCACGCGCGGGGAGAGGGCCCAAGCCGCTCCCCCATGCTAGGCTGGGCGCTGGACATACATGAGGCCGAGCTCTCCTTCGAGCTGCCACCAAGCCCCGCCAACATCTCCAACGGTGACAACCTCTGGGTACAGCTAACGCTGCAGGAGCATGCTTATGCTGACCATGGATCGCAGGTGAACCAGGGTGCAGCTGCCACCAAGACTCTCAGGACGACGGATCCCCCGCAGGAGCGCAAAGGACGTTGGGAGCAACATGGGGGAAGCCCGGCGGCAGGGCCCTCCTTGCGCCGCACGGGGCAGGGCCCTACCTGGAGGTAGCTTCCCCGCCTGGAAAGGTGCCGACAAGCCCTTCTCCCTGGTGGGGGGCCTACGGTGGCCGAGGACGCCGCCAAGTGTCCCCTTGGCCGCTCGATCTTGTCCTGGTTTTCGGTCTCCCCAACGGTGGTCAGGCATGGCACATGGTGGGGTCCTCATTGAGCGACATGAAGCAAGGCTCCGGCCTGTGAAGGTCTCCGTTCGTGACACTCTCATGTAATAATGAGTGGGGCTGTACACGCCCCGGAGTCTCCTGAGTGCCGCCCTGGGGCCTCACGGGGGCTCCCAACCACTTCCTAGTGGAAGCACCATGCTTCGCGCTGGCCGTCGACACTGTCCCCAATGACTATGCCCAGCCAGTGGAAGCACTTTGCTCCGCGCTAGTGAGAAGATCGAAGACCGAAGACTGAAGACTAGCTAGGCGCCGGACGCGGCCGTCTGCTTTTTGCCTCCCTTTTGCATTTGCTTGCCGACTTTTTGCAGCAGTTTGTTTTCATGCGTTTATAAAATGCAAGGAGTTTTCTCGTTTCGTGTCGCTCTCTTGACTTCAGTTTTTGTGTTCTTTCTAGAGCTCGTGACTGTTGCCCTGCCATCAAGTGCCTCGCGAGCGGGGGCTGGATACGGTGCACGCGCTGGCGCCGATCTTCCCCCTGGGGGGCTCAAGGGTGCAGTCACCCCGCGCGCCCACCTCGCCACGGTCTGGCAGTTGGCTCCTCACGAGGCACTCTATGGTAGGCCAGCAGGCCCCTCGTGAGGCATAGAACTGCACGAGCTCACGGCAGGCTCGCCTCAGGAGAAGGAGCGCTGCCATGACACCAGGCCTCACTCGAGACCCACGAAACAAAAGATAAGTCATAAACAACTACCTCGCTCGGCGCCCCGCCGCCCTGCGGGGCTCCATTCCTAGGGATACTTCAAAAGCATTCCTCAACCTTACACATCATAAGGGGCACCCCCTTTTCAAAATGCTCTCAAAAGAATGCGTTCAAGTTTTCGTCATACAGGTCAAAGCAAAAGAAACATGGGCCTAGCTGGACATACCATCTTCGTCGCTCCCATCCACGCTGCTTGCGCCGTGGCTGCCATCCTCCTCGTGATCACCACCCGCGCCAGCTTCTTCGACCGCGAGCACAACCATGTCATCCTCAGGAGTCAGCTCCTTCACCAATGCGTCCACAGGGCCATCCACCCACTTGGCGTGCTTGTCTTGGGTGGCCGCAGGCACGGGGGCTAGCACGGTGCCAAAATCAAAGTGGGAATCAAGATTTAGGAGATTGCTGAAGATGCGCGAGAGTGCATGCTCGAGGAGGCCCCGGCTCCTCTCCTCAACAAGTTGGCGAGCCTTTGAGGCCTGATCTTCCAGGCGGGTCATGATATCAGTAAAGAAGTGAAGATGGTTGGCATAGTCGTTCTCGTGCTGGTGAGGAGCGCTCTCGTCATAAATGCCACCCAAGGCGTTGTTGGCTCTGATGCGCGGACCTTGGAGCATGGAGCCGTGCTCACATTCCAATCTCAGGCGGCGACACTTTTCACTCGAAGTCTTCTTCACGAGAGAGGCGGTGTCTTCGACTTGCTTACGGAGAGAGGATATCTCGGCACGGGTGGAATTCAGGGCAGATTCGGAGGAAGTCAGGGTTCCTCGGGCAGCGCTCTCATGCTACTCCACAGCCTGCAGCTAAGTCTTCGGGGCAGAGGTCTGGCCCTGAAGCTCAGCCTTGAGCAGCTCCAGGTCCAGGTGATTCCTCCCAGTCAACTCAGCACGCGCCTTTGCCACCCTCGCCTCCACCTCCAGCTGGACCTGAGCCTCTCGGGCGGCGATGGCGTCCTCAACCATAGCGGCATGTCGCTCCCTCACATCCAGTCTATCCAACGCCAAGCTATGTTCCACGGTCTCGAGCGTCAAATCTTCATGGAGACTCAAGAGCTCCGCCTCGGTAAGGGCCACCTCGCCTGGTGAGGAGGCAAGCAGGGCGCTACGCTCCTCTACTTCGCACTGTAGAGCCGCATTTGAAGACAGAAGATCTCGCTCCCGCTCCTCAGCCGCCTCACAGCGGTGGTTTGCTACCTCGGCCTCTTCCATGGCACAGGCGCAAGCTTCGCAGGAAGCCGCGAGCAAAGCCACCGCACGCGCTTCAGCTTCGTCACCCTGAAGCTTCCCAAGGTTGATGGCGACCTTCAGCCGCTACCACTCGTCCTCCAGGCGGCAGTTGTCTGCCTCAAGCCTAGTGTCGACGTTGGCAAGCTCCCCGCCAAGATGGACCATCACACGTGTCGCTTCACCAAAGAGCGCGAAGCGCACCATGCTACGCCCGCGAGTGAGCGGGAGCTCGTCGCCAAGACCTTTGCCAGCCCCGGAGGCCGCTCGGGAGGCGCTGGTGCTCCGCCAGTCGCCGGACGGGGGCTAGCAGGTGTAGCCCCACAGCTTGAAGATGAAGGCTGCCCAGGGCGCACCCCCTGCCGGCAATGACAAGAGGAAGGATCACCGGTGCACCCTCTGTCTCGCGGGAAGAGTCGCAGGGAGAGGGAGCATGGGGCCCGGTTCTGGGGCACCCTTGCGGCGTCGTGTTAACCGAAGTTGGTCTCACGACCTACGCAGGATCGGGGCACTGGGGGCTGCGCGCATGCGTCGAGCTGGAGTCCTTGAAGATGTCTGCCTCTCGAGGTTTCGCCTTTGTGGGGGGCCTGCAAAACGCCAACCATGAGAAAGGGCGGCGCGCCAGGAGTACAAGAGCAAAGGTACTTACTCATCGGCAGCCACGTATCTCCTCGGCTTCAGCGGCCGATGGGTGCCATCATTGCGGCACGGGGACCTCTTCCTCTTCAAGAGCGACTCGAGGCATAGGAAGCACTGACCAAACCCCGACGGGCGATCCTCAGGAGGGGGAGCGCTCGGCTTGGTATATGGAGGGGGTCCCGAGGGCAAGGGCACCCGGCGAGACCTCCTAGCTCACGACTCCGGGGCCATTGGTGGGCTCCTCGCTGTCAGCAGCCACTCTGGAGCCACCATCCCGGGCATCAGAAGCCCCTGCCTCCGGAGCTTGGGATTGCACCAGTTCCGTGGCAGCTCCCTCCAGGGCCCCAGAAGCCTTGGCCTCCTGAGCCTCTAGCGGGGCCCGGCCTCCGGAGGAGCTCTCAACAGCTGATGGAGGCGCGCGCTCCCTACCTCCACACTCGGGGTGCACGCGGCAGGGTCGATCAGGAGAGGAGCCACGAAGACAGGGTTCTCGCGGGGCCCTTCAATGCCCTCGGGAAGCAACCCCCACTCGTCGAACAGAGGCATTTGCGCCGCAAAGGCCGCCTTGTTCGAGCACAAATAGAGAAGGCAGCCACCCCTCGGAAGGTCATCAGGCTCGGCCTCGCCGGTCAGAAGCTTGAGCACCACGCCCAATGTATCAGTAGCAACCGATGGCTTCTGCAGCCTCATCGGATCTCTGGCGCCTGTGAAGTCCCACATCGGGCGAGAATGGCGCTGAAGGGCAGCAATGCGCTGCTTCACGAATTCCTTCACCACCATTGGTGCCGTCACCTCCAGTTCCTGGAGCCTCACCAATCTCTTCCAGACAAAAGCAAGACGCCGGTCGGAGAGCTTCTCATGGCACCAGCCGGAGCTAGGCGAGGGCGGCGACCCAGGAATCAAGAGCAGGGGGCGGAATGCGCAGGCGTCCATAAGGAGCCTCTGCTTCCGGAATCCCTTCGCCGCAGGCAAGAGCTCAAAGTCAATCCCCGAACCAGTGGTCACGGCCACGGCTTTGAAGGTCACGCACCCAGAGCATTGGCGGACATCAACCAACCGAAGCAAGAAGAAATGGCGAAACAAGGCCACAGAGGGAGTGATGCCTACCACGGCCTCGCAGAGGAAGGCGAAGACAGCAAGAAGGATGACAGAGCGGGGATCCAGATGCAACAGATGGATCTGGTAATGCGACATCACAGCGTTGAAGAAGGGGGAGAAAGGAGGAATTAGCCGAGCAAGAAGAGCATGAAGATAGATGGGGATCTCGGTGGCGCTCATCTCTCTGGTTCGCCAAGAGGCAAGGCAAATAACCGTCGCCCTCCCCTCATTGAAATCAGCAGCAAGCGCATGGTGAACCTTGTCCAGCCCCTCATTGATCACCCTTGACTGCTCAAGGGCTAGATCCAGGGCCAGCGGGAGACCGGCTGGGGCAAGTGGCTTCCCCTTCTTCTTCCTCGGCTTGGGGGCCATGGCGAGAACTAAAAGAGGGCAAGGCGTCGATGCCGCATCTATGAGCACGGTGGCAAGATTGGGAAGGAGGAAACAAGAGTCAAGCACGGGAGGAAACAAGAGCCAAGCACGGTAATTTGCAAAGGGCAAGCTTCACTGACAACGGGCGGCTGCTGGGTCTACCGGATATCAAGGCAGCGTGGGGAAGTGGAGACACCCACGTACCATGGACCGCGACGTGTCTTCAAGGCCACAGGCTGATTAGGGCCCGCGGTGCTCTGCCCTTGCCCTTTGGATTCGCTTGGAAGCCAAGTATGAGCGCGCCTTGGGCCTGGGGGCTACTGTCGGCATCCTGGATTCGGGGGTATCCAGACCTGTCTGCCTGCCTGGTGTGCTGGCTCCATTGGCGGCCTGGTATGGCCCAGCTTCAACACCAACACCGCAAGACCCTCGCGAGGGGCCAAGCCTTGCGAGGCGCGCAACGCCAAGACCCCTGAGGAATCGGCCTCCTCGGGAGGGCTCCTGAGGGGAGGAGAGTTCTATGCAAGTTACCTCACGAGGCTCAGCTGACGTGAGCCATGACGACCAAGGCCAGGCCGGCGCCACGCGGGAGCCAGGCAAGCGCAGAGCGCAGGTTTCCTCTTCGGTGCAAAGAAGGCAAGCCACAGGCGCGGAGTCCCGAGGAATCAACCAAAGGTTTCCATTCTGGTGCAACAAGACCAAGACCGCTGGGACGGTAGGACGGAGGTCATCGATGACCCCACTGCAACGTCACGGCTAGAGGCTTTTCACAAGCGAAGACTACTTTTGCTAGGATAGACTGTACTACTTGTCCCCTTTCAAATCCGGCTGTTGTGGGATCCCTTCCGCTCATATTTGGGAAGAGGACCAAGGACACTATAAATAGGACTAGCCACCACCATAGAAGGGGGGACGGGACGAACGGACGTGATCAGAACAAGTAGTGTTAGCATACACCACACCAGCTCAAGAACGCCTCACCTCCTGAGGCTTGTTCATCCTCTGTACTAGTTCATCCTCAGCCCTCCGAGGAAATCCACCACAACACACTGGATTAGGGCATTACACCACAACGGTGGCCCGAACCAGTATAAATCGATGTGTCTTTGTGTCTCTTTGAGCTCGACGCGCTAGGCTTAGGAGGATCGTGAGTAGGCAAGCTGGGCAGGTTGAGATCTCCGCACGCACCCCAGAGTTCGAACCTCTCAAGGGTTTGCGGATCCCTAAATCTGACAGAAGCCTTGCCGGACTGCTTTGCCGGCAAGGGCTCTTGACCCTATGTGAGAGCCACATATGCCTCCATGTATCTCTGCCAACAGCTTCAGTCCATCCTCCTGAGGAATGCACTTCAATTTCACACCGTTCGGTCTCCTTCTATATAGAACATCATCCACAAACTGGTACACACTGGACCGACGGGCTACTTTCTCTACCTCCTCCTATTCCTCAGGGAGTTCCCTTGTTTGGAGGAACCTAGTGGTGTGTTGTGCCCATGCCGGAGCCCGAGGCTCGATAGCAAGGACTAAAGGCACGTCTTCCGCTGCAGGGGCAGCTGTCTCTACGGCAAGGGCTTGAGGCCCTGCCGGAGCCTGCTGCTCCCCGGCAAGCTTGGGGTTCCTGGCAACTTCCTTGCCGACGGCTCCTAGGAGCTCAGCGGGAAAGTGCTTGTCGGGCCCCGCCTTCCTTCACTTATTTTGTCCTGCCGATGGTTTAACGGATGGCTGAGTCAATTGGAGCATAAATGTACCTGGTTCCACAAGCAACTTGAGGGCAGCGCGTTTTGACAAGTCGTGGGTAATGATGTTTTCTGCTCGAGGAACATGCTTTGATTGCAGACCGTCATAATGCTCCTCCAACTTACTCACTTCATCTACATAGGCCTCCATCAACAGGCTCTGATAGTCTTTGTTAACTTGCTTAACAACAAGCTGCGAACCACCTCTTATGATGAGCTTCCTGATTTCGAGGTCTGCCATGATCTTGAGACCGGCAAGCAGCCCCTCATACTCTGGAGTGTTGTTTCTTGATTTTTCCCGGGGAATGTTCATCTGGACAATGTACTTGAGGCGCTCTCCGACGGGCGTGACAAGTAGCACGCCAGCACCAGCACCTTGCAGCAAGAAAGCCCCATCAAAGTACATAATCCAGTCACGGCTTGTCTCCGTGCTTGGAAGAGTGGTCTCTTGAATTTCTTCGTTAGGCGTTGAGGTCCATTCTGCTATGAACTCTGCCAAAGCTCTACTCTTAATTGTCGAAGTGCTTTCAAACTTGAGACCAAAGCTTGACAGTTCCAACGCCCACTCCACAATCCTCCCGGTTGCATCTGGGTTGTGCAAGATACGGGAGCCGAGGGACGACGGTGATCTCATGTGCTTGCAAATAGTGATGCAGCTTTCTTGAGGCCATGAGAAGGTCGAAAAGCATATTATGCATACAAGAATATCTTGATCTATCCCCCTGCAAGAGGGAGCTGACAAAATAAACCGGGTGCTGCATCACCTTCTTCTCCTGTTCTACTTCGCTTTTTTGCGCAGATCCTATCTCGCCGGGACCTGGCTCTGTCGGGGGTCCTGCCTTGCCGGCATTAGGCTCTGCCGGGGAAGGCCCTAGCTCACCATCTGACGGCCTCACCATTGCCGCTGCTTTTACCTCAACTTCTCTCAGTGCCACTAGGGTGGCACTGACCACTTGATTCGTCCTCGCTAGGTATAGCAGCAACGGTTCTTGTGGTTTAGGCACAACTAGTATTGGCGTAGAGGAGAGGTACCTCTTCAAATCTTGCAGCGCTACCTCCGCTTCCGGAGTCCATTTCATTGGACCCGCCTTTTTCAGAATTTTGAAAAAGGGCAGGGCGCGCTCAGCATATTGGGAGATGAACCTACTCAGAGCAGCAACACAGCCGGCGGGCCTACAAACATCCTTGACTCGTCTTGGCACCTCAATCTTCTCGATCGCTTTGATCTTGTCAGGATTTGCTTCGATTTCGCGTTGAGATACAAAGAACCCAAGAAGCTTGCCGGATGGGACGCCGAACACACACTTCTCAGGGTTGAGCTTGAGGTTGATCTTGTGCAAATTTGCAAATGTTTCCTCCAGATCTTGCACGAGCGTGACCTTGTCCTTGGTTTTGACCACTATATCATCAATATAAGCTTCCAAATTTCTATGTAGCTGGGGCTCAAAACCAATTTGGACCGCTCGAGAACACGTCGAACCAGCGCTTTTAAACCTGAAAGGCATTCGTACAAAACAGTACATACCACATGGGGTGATGAACGCGGTCTTTTCTTCATCTTCCTTTTGTCATGAAGATCTGGTGGTATCCTGAGTAGGCATCAAAGAATGACAGCAGGTCACACCCAGCAGTGGAGTCCACTATCTGGTCAATGCGTGGCAAAGGGAAAAATCCTTTGGACATGCTTTATTGATATCGGTACAGTCAATACACAGCCTCCATCTCCCATTTGCCTTACGCACCACCACTTGATTGGCCAACCACGTTGGGTGGAGCACTCCTCTGACCAAGCCTGCCGCTTCCAACTTCTTGATCTCCTCGATGATGAACTCTTGTCGCTCCAAAGCTTGCTTCCTGACCTTCTACTTGACGGGCCGTGCATGAGGACAGACAGGAAGGTGGTGCTCAATCACCTCCCAGGGAACACCGGGGATGTCAGATGCTTGCCACGCAAACACATCAAGATTCGCCCGCAGGAAAACGACGAGCGCGCTTTCCTATTTGTTGTCAAGGGTGGAGCTTATGGTAAAAGCTCCACCCATGCCATCCTCCTCCACGGATACCTTCTTGGTTTCTGGTGGTGCTGCCTTGGATTTCTTGCTCTTGCCGGTGGAGCTCTCTGGCACGTCTGCCAGAGTGGGTGCAGGATTCCTTGTTGGGACCGGAAGCCTTCCTGGTGGTTGAGGTCATGCCGGTCTTCTTCCCCTGGGAGGCTCCAGTGGTAGGAGGAAGTGGTTTGGCGGCAGGTGCTGCAACTGCCTCTCGGTAGAGTTGGTCGGCATAGATGAGCTCATCCCTTGTGTCGTAGTCGGCAGTGATGATGCTCACTGGGCCAGGCATTTTCAGCTTGTTGTACGCGTAGTGTGACACCGCCATGAACATGGCCAGTGCTGGATGGCCAAGGATCCCGTTATATGGCAACAGGATCCCGGCAACATAAAAAATGGTACTCTCTGTCATGTAGTTGAGGTCGCCTCCAAACATGACTGGTAGTGTGACATTTCCTTTAGGTTGGTTCCCCCCTGGATTGATCCCTTGAAATGTACCTGTTTCTTCGAGATCTTCATCAGGGATCTGCAACCTCTTGATCACGTTGGGCGAGATCAAATTCAGACCAGACCCAGCGTCAACTAGTATTTTTGTCACCTTAAGGTTCGGATTGTTGGTGAAACCAACAACGGCAAACACCCGACCGCGGTTGTGCGGTCGGGGTGATCCTCAGCGTAAAAAATGATAGGCGTGTTGGACCATTTCAATGGCTTCTGTGTGTGAATCTCGGCTCTGTTGCATTGATCTCATGTGCCCACTTTTAAGTTGACGGTGGGAAGAATGCAACGATGCGCCTCCATCAACACAAATAACCTCTGTAGATTTCTGAAACTTGTGCTCGCTAGACTCATCGTCATCGTCATAATCATCATCTCCCTCTTTCTTGTCGCGGCCTCGTGTAGGCCTCTCTTGTTGCTTGTGTTTGCTGCGGAGACCTCCTCGGCTGCCGCGCTTCTTGCCGGATCCCTCAGTGCCATCTTGGCCCTTCTCTTTGTCCCGTATCTCGTACTCAGCCCTCTACTTCTCCATCAGCTGCTCAACTTGACCGTAGTTTTGGAGGTCATGGCCTTTGGTGCGGTGAAGCTTGCAATATTGCTTGTCAGAGTCCTTTGGCTTGCTAGTGGCTGCCAAGGCTCGACAGGCATCACACCCGGCAATCTCCTTGTCGGGATCATCAACCTTGGCCTTCTTGGTGGTGCCGAGGTGTCCTGATTCCTCGACAGCAAGCTCGGTCTTGCCTCTATGCTTCCTGTTGTGTTGTCGGCCCTTCTTCGCCGGGGCGGCGACGTCCTTATCTTTGGAGTCACTTCCCACGTCGGTGTCTTCGCCGGGGTACTTCCTTCCTTCTTCAGCTCGGGCACACCTGTCGGCCAGAACATAAAGCTCGGCAACAGCTGTAACCTTGTTCATCGCCAACTCTTCACGCATCTTATGATTGCGCATGTTCTGATGGAACACGCTGATTACAACGGCGGGATGAGCATCGGGGATGCTGTACTGCACACGGCTGAACCTTTGTATGTATTTGCGCTAGCATTCGTTGTCATTCTGAGGGATCATATGCAAATCACTTGCCTGGCCAGGACCTACGTGACCTCCCGTAAAGGCGCCAACAAACTCGTGGCATAGATCTGACCAAGGGGAGATGGAGTCTATCGGCAGGTGCATCAACCATGACCTGACGTTGGGCTTGAGTACCAACAGGAAATAGTTGGCGAGTAGCTTGCTGCCCAAGCTCCGGCGACTTGCATCACGATGGTGTAAACGCTCAAGAACTTGGACGGATGAGTCTTGTCGTCGTATTTCTCCGGGATCTCTGGTTTGAACATGCGGGTGGTGGGCCACTGGAACTGCCGTAGCTCACGAGTAAACGCTGGGCGAGTTATTGCATAGGGCATGTCATGAACATCCTCCAGCGCAGGCCTGTACGTAGTGGGCCCAACACGCCTATCACATTGGTTGCGCGCCTCCCGTCGCCACTCGATGGTGGTCCGAGCATCCTCCTTGAGGCACTCACGAAGAACTTGACATTGGTCGCGACATGCTCACAGATCGGACGACGCCGTGGACACGTTATCATGGGCGACAACCCGATGAGATGGCGACCGCCATTGTCACTGTGGAGGGGAGTGCAGCGTGGTTGCAGCGCCTCCAACTCCCCCACTGTCAACACGCGCCGGCTCGGTGGCCTGGCGTCGTGAAGGACTTGCCTCCTGGTGGCCATCTGTGTTGGCATGGCCAATAAGTCTTTGAATAGTAGCCGTCGGCGTCCTGGATTCGGGGGTACCCAGCCCTGCCTACCTGCGGCCCACCACGCGGCTTTATCAATGGCCTTGTATGACCCAACTTCAACGTCAAGACCACAAGACCCTCATAAGGGGCCAAGCCTCATGAGGCGGGCGACGCCAAGACCCCTGAAGGAATCGGCCTCCTCATGCTGGCTCCTGAGGGGCGGAGAGTTCAATGCAATGCTACCTCACGAGGCTCAGCTGACGTGAGCCATGACGACCAAGGCCAGGCGGCACCAGGCGGGCGCAGAGCACAGGTTTCCTCTTCGCTGCAAAGGAAGCGGGGCGCAGGCGCGGAGTCCCGAGGAATTGAGCAAAGGTTTCCATTCTGGTGCAACAAGACCAAGACCGCCAGGACGACAGGACGAAGGTCATCGACGAGCCCACCACAGCGTCACAACTAGAGGCTTTTCGCAGGCGAAGACTACTTTTGTGAGGATAGACTGTACTACTTGTCCCTTTTCAAATCCGGCCGTTGTGGGATCCCTTCCCTCTCATATTTGGGAAGAGGACCAAGGCCACTATAAATAGGACTAGCCACCACCACAGAAAGGGGACGTGATCAGAACAAGTAGAACTATCATACACCACACCAGCTTAAGAACACCTCACCTCCTCAGGCTTGTTCATCCACTGTACTAGCTCATCCTCGGCCCTTCGAGGCAATCCACCAAAATGCTGGAGTAGGATATTACACCACAACGGTGGCCCGAACCAGGATAAAACTGCCATGTCTCTTTTCCCTTTGAGCTCGACGCGCTAGGCTTAGGAGGAACGTGAGTAGGAAGGCTGGGTAGGTTGAGATCTCCGCACGCATCTCAGAGTTCAAACCTCTCTAGGGTTTGCGGATCCCACAATACGACATTTGGTGCGCCGGGTAGGGGTGCGTCGGATCCTATCTTCCGTCGATCGATCCACCACCACTCTGACACCACCATGGCCGACGCACGCCGGGCTCGGGCCGAGCGTCGGGCTGCTGTCGCTGCCCACGTCGCTCAGACGGCTCTGGAGGGTGATGGTTGTGCCCGCCGTGCTCCTTCCCCGGTGGCCAACACCGCCACGGGCCCTGCCGGCCACGAGCAGCAAGCTTCATTGCTGCAGCCGTCGGCGCGCCGTGACGGCCGCACCTCTACTCCGTCACTGATGTCGGTGTTCTGGGAACGGGGGTCCCCAGACCTGCCTGCCTGCGGCCCGCGGCGTGGCTCAAGGGGTGGCCCAGTACGGCCCATCTTCATCAACTCAAGCTCAAGACCCTCGTGAGGGGCCAAGCCTCGCGGGGCGGACGATGCAAGGCTTCCTCAGGAACGGCCTCACCAGGCAGGCTCGCGAGGAGGCGGATTGATCAAGGCAGAAGTACCTCGCGAGATTCCCATGACGCAAGCGATGACAACCGAGACCAGGCGGGCGCCAGCTTGTGCAGTGTCCTTGTTTCCTCTTTGAATCAAAGGGGGCAAGCGCAGGCGCGAAGTACCGAGGCATCAAACAAATGTTACCATTTCGTTGCAATGAGACCAAGACCAGCAGAGCGGTAGGACGGAGGTCATCGTGGAGCCCAAGATGGCGTCACCGCCAGTGCCTTTGGCAGTCGAAGGCCAACTTTAGTCAGGATAACTTATACTAGATGTCCCCCTTCAAAATGGACATTGTTGGCTCCGTTCCCGCTCAATATTTGGGAAGAGGACCATGGCCTCTATAAATAGAGAGAGCCACCACAGTTGAGGGGGATGGAGTTCTCATCTGATCCAGAGACGATCAAACCCACCTAAGTAGAATACCGCACCACCCCAAGAACACCTCTCGCGAGGCTGTTCTTCCTCTGTACTGTTCACCATCAGCCCCTGAGGCAATCCACCACACCACAAACTAGAGTAGGGTATCACACCACAACAGTGGCCCGAACTAGCATAAACCTTGTGTCCCTTATGTTCCTCGTGTAGCTTAGATTCACGGCAAGGCGTTGGGATGTGGATTGGTAGGGGGAAGATCTTCGCGCGCACCCCAGAGTTTGAACCTTACGGATTTAGCCGAAACCCGATATCCGACATTTGGCGCGCCAGGTAGGGGTGCGCTGGAGTCATTCTTCTGTTGTTCCGCATTCGATCGCTCGTCGCATCCATCGCTGACGCTCGCTGGGCTCGCGTCGAGCGACGGGCTGCTCTCGCCGCCTGTGTTGCCCAAACGGCTCCCATCGGTGGGCCTCCTCATCGTTCTCCGTTGCCTGCCACCAATGCCGCCACTGGCCTGGTGGGGAACGAGCAGCAGGCATCGTCGCTGCATCCCTCCGTGCGGCGGGAAGGCCGCACCACCACTCCGTTGCTGACTCCAGCTGGTTCGTCGTCTCACGCCCGTCGCGCTCCCACGGACGTGCATGCCGCATTGCTCCTGGCACGCGAGCTCCTGCACTACTGCCCCGTCGACAACCTCTACGAGGAGTGGCTCTCTCGCATCACGAAGCTTCTCAGTGCAATAGGGGGCTCTCCTGCGCCGTCCCTCTCGCTGCCTCGCCCTCCCACTTGCATGGGCGATGCAGCTCCGGAGGTGCCTCCGCCACCTCCTCCCCAAGAAGGCGCCCTGGCTCCAAGGCGCGCGGCCCCTGGATGAGACCACCGCATCTAGCGCCCACGCGACAAGAAAGGAGCTGCCAAGAAATCCCTCGTCCCCAAGAAGGTGCTCGCGTGCTCCCTGCTACAGCACGTCATGACCGCATCCCTGCGCCAGCACGTCAAGACCCCGTGCTGCCCCTAGCAACGGCGCGCGAGAATCCCCAGGAGCAAGCCCCGTGTCTGCAAAGGGCTCCAGTGGCCACCGCGGGCTGCCGCACCTTCACCATCGAGCTATGCAGTGTTGCCTGGCCGGGAAAGTTCAAGCTGGATCTGCCTCCTCGCTACGATGGCACTGCCGACCCCACGGAGTTCCTGTAGATCTACGAGCTGCGCATTGAAGCAGCCAATAGAGACGAGAAGGTCATGGTGAATTGGTTTCCCATGGCGCTCAAAGGTGGCGCCCGCACCTGGCTCCTGAACCTGCATCCTGGCACGATCTCCTCTTGGGACGAGATGCGCACCCGCATCATCACCAACTTCCAGGGCACTCGCGACCGTCCTATAGTCGTGGGTTACCTGCGCCGCATCAAGCAGCAACCTGGAGAGACCCTGCAAAAGTACATCCAGCGCTTCAACAACGCTCACCTCAAGATTCCCAAGGTGATCGAGGATGCCATCATCTCAACATTCTCTGATGGTGTCCGCGACATCAAGATGAAGGAGGAACTGGCAATCCACGAGGATCTATGCACATCTCTGGAGATGTTCAGCCTGGCGACCAAGTGCGCAAGGGCTAAGGAGGGGCGACTCTCCCTTCTCGAGCTCCCAGCTGCTGACCCTGAAGAGAAGAAAGCCAAGGCCAAGGATGTGAAGTGCAAAGGAGCAGCCATGCTTGCAGCAGAGCCAGACACGAAGCGCGGCAGGGACCAGCCGGAGTCGTCCAAGGGCAGCCGGTACTGCGTATACCACGACCTCCACACCCACAACACCAACGAATGCCAAGAGCTCAGGGCCGTGCAAGAAGGACGTACCGGTCAACGCCCCGAGCGCAACGATCGGGGCTACCACCAAGGGGGAGGAAGAGGTGGAGGACGATGGGACGACTGAGGCCCTCGCCAAGGGTGGCGTGACCAACCTCGCGAGGACCGCTGGCAGGACCGGCCTCGCGAGGAGGCTTGGAGGGATCAGCCTCCCGAGGATCGCCCGCAGGGCAATGTAGGCCTTCCTCCTCTGCCACCACCGCCAAGAAGGAATGACGACCATCATCAGGATGAGGGGGCTGGGGGCTTCCAGGAGCCACGTGCTATCGCTTGCATCTTGGGCGGTGCTCAGGCCCCAGCCTCTCAGCGCAACTTCAAGCAGCTTGCTCGCGAGGTGAACGAAGTCCTTCCCAAGCTCGAGGCCATGCGCCCCTTCAGGTGGTCCACGTGTGCCATTACGTTCAGCTCAGCGGATCAGCTCAAGTGTGCGGCTACAGCCGGTGTCCTCCCAATGCTTTGTTCCCTAGTCATCGGCAATGTGCAAGTTACCAGGACCCTCATCGATGGCGGCGCAGGGCTCAACGTTCTGTCCGTCGAGACATTCAACAATCTCCAAGTGCCATATGACCAGCTTCAGCCGACCAAGCCTTTCTCAGGAGTCACTGACGGCTCCACCACCCCGATAGGGCAGGTCCGCCGCCCTGTCACCTTCGGGCAACACAAGAACTACCGTACCGAGCCCATCGACTTCGATGTTGCCCAGATTCGCCTGCCATACAATGCCATCCTTGGGTATCCAGCCCTGGCCAAGTTCATGGCGGTGACTCACCATGGTTACAATGTCCTCAAGATGCCAGGAAGCGGCGGAGTCATCACAGTCCCCTGCGAAGAGAAAGATGCGGTGTGCTCTCTCGAGCGTGCCTTCCAAGCTGCATCAGTCGAGGACCCACACAGCAAAAGTGGGAACCTTCCCGAGGCAGTTCCTAAGAAGAAGAAGACATCACCCAGCTCAAGGCCTTAGGAGGTAGGCGTCTCTGGAGGTGTTGCGTCAGGATCTGCACCCGTGCAAGGGGCGCCTCCCTCCATCGCATAGGAAGGCGCGCCCGACGCCCTCTTTGGGCAAGGCTCGGGGGCTCTCTCTTGGAGGGCCTCTGACTTTGCCAAGATCATGAGGGAGGCGCTCGGGCAGCACTTGGAGGCGTGCTTCGCGGCACGTTTCCCTCAGGAAGGCATGAGGCAATTAGGGCCCAACCCTCAGGAGTTCATCACCAAGGTCATTTAGGAGCTGCAGGAATCAAGAGTTATCCATGGCGATCGCCGCCTACCCGGCGTAGCTCCCCATCCAGGAGAGGATGGTGGGCTGCGCGTCTGCATCGACTATCGAGGGCTCAACCAAGTCACGTCTCAGGAGCGTTTCTGGCTTTCGCGCGTGGGACGCTGCGAGGGTCCCTCGCACAGTTGCGTTTTCATGCCTTTCGGCCTGCCGAACGCGGCTGCTACTCACCTGTCACGCCCAATATGCGACCCTATCCAAAAGGAACTCAAAGGTCCCACCAAGGATAGACCCGCATATTGAAACACTTTTGCAAGGTGGATATCATTACATCAACATTACATAATAGATGGGGATACATACAAGAGGCATACAATGCCACGCAAATACAACATCATCATACATAAGAACAACATCCGACTACGGATGAAACACAAAAAGAAACTCAAACGACATCCACCCTGCTAGCCCAGGCTGCCGACCTGGAACCTATCCCCTGATCGAAGAAGCAGAAGAAGAACTCAACGCAAGCAAGCATCACTCTCGCGTCATGATCATCGCATAACCTGTACCTGCAACTGTTGTTGTAGTAATCTGTGAGCCACGAGGACTTAGCAATCCCATTACCATGGGTATCAAGACTAGCAAAGCTTAAAGGGAAAGGAAGGGGTAAGGTGGTGAGGTTGCAGCAGCGACTAAGCATATATGGTGGCTAACATACGCAAATAAGAGCGAGAAGAGAGCAAAAGGAACGGTCGTGAAGCTAGCAATGATCAAGAAGTGATCCTGAACTCCTACTTACGTCAAACATAACCCAAAACCGTGTTCACTTCCCGGACTCCGCCGAAAAGAGACCATCACGGCTACACACACGATTGATGCGTTTTAATTCGGATCTGGTGTCAAGTTATCTACAACCGGACATTAACAAATTCCCATCTGCCTATAACCGCAGGCACGACTTTCGAAAGATTATACCCTGCAGGGGTGTCCCAACTTAGCCCATGATAAGCTCTCACGATCAACGAAGGATATACCTTCTCCTAGGAAGACCCGATCAGACTCGGAATCCCGGTTTACAAGACATTTCGACAATGGTAAAACAAGACCAGCAAGACTGCCCGATGCACCGACAATCCCAATAGGAGCTGCACATATCTCGTTCTCAGGGCAACACCGGATGAGCAATCCGTACAACTAAAACCAGACCTCAAGTTTCCCTGAGGGGGTGCTGCAAAGGGCTCTAGTTCGGACCAACACTTAGACAAGCACTGGCCCGGGGGGGGGGAGCTGTAATAAAGATGACCCTCGGGTTAATTACTCCCAAGGGAAATGTAGGTGGTGGTGAGGCAAATGGTAAAACCAATGTTGGGCCTTGCTGTAGGAGTTTTATTCAAAGCGAACTGTCAAGGGGGTCCCATAAATCACCCAACCGCATAAGGAACGCAAAATCCGGGAACATAACACCGGTATGACGGAAACTAGGGCGGCAAGAGTGGAACAAAACACCAGGCATAAGGCCGAGCCTTCCACCCTTTACCAAATATATAGATGCATTAATTAAATAAGAGATATTGTGATATCCCAACAAAATCTTGTCCACCATGGAGCAATCTTCAACTTCACCTGCAACTAGCAACGCTATAAGAGGGGCTGAGCAAAGCGGTAACATAGCCAAGCAATGGTTTGCTAGGAAGGGTGTCAAAGGTTAGAGGTTCATGGCAATTTGGGAGGCTTGATGAGCAAAAGATAGGTAACGCAACATAGCGATAGAATGAAGCAACTAGCATAGCAATGATAGTAGTGAGATCCAGGGTAGCGGTCATCTTGCCTGAAATCCCGCTAGGAAGAAGAACGAGTCCATGAAGAGGACGAACGGATGAAGCCGAACCAAGCGTAGACGAACGAATCCTCACGATCGCAACAAAACAAGAACTAACAAGAAGAAGCACACAACATGGTAAACACACCACACATAGACAAGACATGATGCACAACAAGCATGATGCAAGACAAGACTACATGAAGCTACTCAAGCAAGAGATGATGCATACAAGAGCAACACATCACGGCAAGTTTAAATGAGGCCGGGAACAACATATACAATTCCGGTAAGTCCTCATATGCATATTTTGAAATTGGTCCAGATCTGAATAAACATTATGTTCAAGTTGTTAAACAGCAAGTTAAGATGCACCAAGATGATCTACACGAGATTCTAGTCAAGTTACATATAAAGTTCATTTAGTTCGGAGCTACGGCCTAGAAGATATGAGCAAAACAAGTTAAACATGGCATTGATGCAAAATGCACCCAAACATCAAGAAAACACCTCAACACATGGATGCAACATGATAATATGAAGCTACATGCAAAACAACATGTTCAAGAAATTTTCATATAGAGCACACTCAAAACAGAGCAACGGTTCAACACACACACACACTATACAAGTTTAAAGGACAAGCTGTCCAAAACAGCAACTAGGCATCTTGCAAGCATCAAAACAACATGCGACAGGACCTCAACAAGAAAAAAAGGCATGGGCATGATGTACAGGTAAAGCATAACAAAACATGAACACTGAGCTATCTCCAGAAATCACTAGAACATGCTCAAACACACATGGCAAGATTGCAAATAATAACAGTTCAGACTTTGCAGAAAATAACATCAGGTTGCAATGTTCAGAGCTACCAAACAACATGTTACAGGAACTTATCATGGCAAACAAAGGCATGGAATGATACTACTAAATGCATAGAACAGAAGTCCTTTACTGACCATGAGCCAAAAAGGATTAGAAAATATGATGGCACCCACGTAAACATGGCAAGTTATATTACAGATTCATACATGACAGGAACAACGATAAGTAGGCATGTAGATGAGCTTGTACCACTCACCACAGAGCAATAAATGGCATGGCAAGGCAACCAACAGTAAGAAGACATGTTTGTGAAGCTAAGCATGGCAAGAACAAGTTCATAGGGTGCATGGAACACTAACACCAATCATGGCAACAACTGAACTTAATGTTAACAGGCTGACAGCAACATTATATAGCAACTTTGCAGCAAGATTACAACAAGTTACAACAAGCTATAAATGCAACCAGGGGCATGGATGGATAGAGCATGACATGTATAACAAAACACCCTTAGTGAACATCTCCCGATTATGCATAGAATGACTTGTAGAAGCAGGTTTACATAGCATCACGAAATAACAGATTCAGCATAGCAAAACAGTAACAACAAGTACCCTACTTAACAAGCTCGATTCACTCACCACAAGTCATTGCATGACAAGATAAGCATAGCATCAGCAAGAAGACATGTTTATGAAGCTAACCAAGTCAATAACAAGTTCATAGCATGTAAGGATCAACTACAACAACCTTGGCAAAATTGAATAACATGTAAACAATGTGCGAGGAAACATTTTGTAGCAAAATTAGAGCATGAAAATGACATGCTAGACTACTCCATAAATGCAAATAGGGGCTTCAATGGATAGAGGATAACCATATATTCAAAACATCCTTAGTGAAGTATCTCAAAATATGCATGGATCTCTCTGTAGCAACATGTTTACATGGCATCAAAATAACAGCAGAACAAGCGCTAAAATCAGCAACATCAAGAAGCCTAGTTTGCATGCTTGTGCTAGTCACCACAGAGATCACAAAAATACATGGTAAGCACCTCTGTAAAGAAGACATGGCATAGATCAAAAGACATTTAGACATCAACCTCATAGGATGCACACATCAATCATGGCAAAAATGACAAATGAGTAAGTTCTGTTAACAGACAGCAGTCAACATCATGAAGCACTCTTGCGACGATGATTCAGGCATCAATATGAGCTCAAATGAACATGATGCAATGGAATGAAATGATGTACTCGTTGAGATGAACAATTTGACTTATTACACGCACCAAACGGAGCAGCATTCATGGAGATGTGATGCGATGAACATGGCATGATAATGTCAAAATATTCGGGGACTTGGTGAAATATTACCCTCCGGAAAAGTCAACCCGGGACGAGGAGATCCCGGGACGGAGCAGATCTGGACACGCGGGAGCATTTGGTTGGCGGGCCTGGTGGATATGGTCCCGGTTGGCACGGGCTTCGAGGTTCACCGGAGGGCTCACCGGAGTTGGCCGAGGAGAGGTCCGGCGAGGCGGGGACGGGGCGCTCCGGGCGGATCTCGCCGGATCCGGCCCGTGGCGAGGCGTGATGGCGACGGGGAGGCACGGGGAGGCGGCACGGCGAGGAGCTCCCGGCTCGGACCGGCGAGGTCGCGTGGCGGCGGGGCGCCGGAGCTGCGGCCGGCGGAGCTTCGGCCGACGCCGGCAGATGGC
>NC_057804.1:220839158-220846187 GCF_018294505.1 Triticum aestivum | reverse complement strand
GGGCCGGCAGCGCGGGGCTGGCAGCGGAGGCCATGCGGCGGTCGGCAATAGGCTGGGGGAGCGGGGCGGACACGTCCGGTCTGATCCGGACGTGTCCGGCGGCGGAGAGGAGCGGGGCTAGGGTTTCGGGGGAAAACATCCGCGAAAATGGACGGGGAGGACGTTTTTATAGGTAGAGGGAGCTAGGAGAGTCCAAATGAGGAGCGGTTTTCGCCCACACGATCGTGATCGAACGACCGAGAGCATGGAGGGGAGTTTGCTGGGTTTTGGGCCAGTTTGGAAGGAGTGCTGGGCTGCAAAGAGAGAGGGGGTTTCGGGTTACGCGGTTAACCGTTGGAGTATCAAACAGACTCCAAATGGCACGAAACTTGATAGGCGGTCTACCGGTGCTATACCAAGGCCGCTTGGCAAACCTCAGGACATTCCGAGAAAGTTTAACACCCGCACATGAAACACGGTCTGAGAGGGGGCGACGGGCGCGGGCGAATGATCCGGACTCTGAACGGACAACAGAGAGAATCGGGAGAACCCGAACGGATGCAAGTTTTGAAAAATATGCAGATGAAATGCAGATGATGTCATGGCAAAATGCAACACGCAAGCAAATGACATGGCAATGACGGCGAATAACTGGCAGACACCTGGCGCATCGGATCCGGGGAGTTACAACACTCCTCCACTAACAAGAGATCTCATCCCGAGATCTTAGGACCGAGACGAAAGGGAAAAAGGGATGAGGTGAAACAAGAACTCAGAAAAGAAGCAAAGAATCGAGAGCACTCGAGAATAAGAGAGGAACACCAATAATGACGAGAATCGAAAAACTCTCGGAATCAGATAGACTATGAAATCACTCCGGTTAGAACGAGATGAGAAGCGAATAAGACTGAAAGGATTTAGGCAGCACTCCGGTTGAACAAGGAAAGAATAGAACATGAGCTTCACCCAAAGAGATGGCACTTGACGAGATGAACAATGCAATGCCTCCGGAAGAATTGAAAGAATTCAATGAAAAGAACTTAGAAGGAAGGGTTGAACGGATTTGAATATCTGAGAAGAACGAAGAAATACAAAACTCCAATTCAAAGGAATACGGAGAATTAATTGCACTTCGAGACGTGAGAAGAAAAGATAATTGAACTCCACCGACAAGAATCTTGATGAACACTTGAAGAATGAATTAAATCATGACGAACCACCATGAAGAACTCCGGTGACAAAAAGATGATGAGATAGAATGAAGGATATAAGAATAAGATGAGCCTTGCGATGATTCCGATGGGGGTTCCGACGAGATGGCCAAGGAAACTTTGAACTCCGGGAAAGAAAAGATGAAAAACACTTGGAACTAGAATTTATTCATTAAGAATAAACTCCGTAGGAAGGGATTAATCACTTGGATGAAATAAGAATAAGATTTATTATATGCTTATCCTTCATCAAATTAAATTGATGACAAGCAATGGATTTTGCATACTACTTATTCTTCTTGAAAAAAGGATTAAGGGGGAACATAGCACAAAACTTGAGAAAGTCTTCATGAACCACCGGTAGGATTGAAAGAACGAATGGATTGAATGATAAAGTGAAAAGAATCTTGAATGAACCACCGTAAGAATTAGAAAAATGACTGATGAAAGAGAATGAATCACCGGGAAGAATTAGAAGAACCAATAAGCAAGAGGGGATTAGATGCAAAAGAACAAAGAGATCATGATCTGATTAAAGAACACTTGAACGAAGCACCGGGATAAATAGAGAACGATAACTGGAATGATGGCCTCCGGTGAAAAGAAATGGAAAACAACTCCTGACATACTCTGGATGGGTAAGAATAGAAAATCTGACGAATGGAATAAATCGAGAGGATAATATGAAGCTAGAACCACGAATCTTCGTGAGAACGGACAAGGTTTAAGAGGGACTCTTCTTCGGTCTTCAAAGCTGAGAAAGACGACGAGAAACACCACCAAAAATTGTTGCGAAACTCCGGAAGAATGAAAAGCAAAGAGGTTGAGCCAACAATGAAAAGAATTTGAATGAGATCTTGGAGAAGGCAACTGACTGATGAAATCCATTCTTACGTCACACTTTGAGAAGAATTTAGAATAACTCCGGGGAAATTAGAAGAGTCAGGTAAGATCCTGGGAAAATACCTAAGGGTTAGGGCCCACTGAAGAGAAAACACCGTTGGAAAGGGATGTTGAACAGATAGATGATGCACCAGAACAATTGAAATATTTGAATGAGGTGACAACCTCGAATTAATTGGAACACAGACGAATCTCCTGAGATGTCTTCGAACTCCGGAATGATTAACTGGCAAGAGGCAAATGAGCAGGGAAAACACTTGAGTTGAGGGAAAGAATATAATCAACCCGAAAAACTTGACTTGAGTCCACCGGAGAAGAGATGAAGAATGTCGAACGAAACGAGAATTCACCGGTTGAAATAATTGAGGAAATATTGAAGAGGCTCCACACGGATGAAATTGATTGTCGAGAGAGACTCAGACTCCTGGAAGAAAAGGGTGGGAGGGCGGGAAAAACAAAGGCAACTTGGAAGGGGAAATCGATGAGTATCTTGAAGAGGAAACACCGGGTGAAATCATTGAGGAGAGAAAGCAAAGACTTCGCACGAGTAGGATGGATACTCGATTACGGACTCCAGTTCCGAGAAGGAAAAGGGGAGGGCGGGTGGGAAAAGAAAACCACTAAGGATTGAACTTGGCAAAGACGAAGAGGCTCGAGTCAACTTGACAAGAAATGCACCGGATGAAAAGAGATGAGAACCAACGAATGAAAACTAACCGCGTGATCCTAAAGAAAATTTGGAAGGGGAAGAGGAGTAATTCAAAACACCTACGTCAAGATTCCTCACCAGAGCGATGAAGGGGCTGAGGATTAAAAAGAATTCCTACTCTCCGATATAACTAGACTCCGAGAAACAGTTTTCTTCTAGACTCAACAACGACCAAACTACACGATCAATCAAGGGGGCTCCTAAGGTCGGTCGAGGCTCTGATACCAACTTGTCACGCCCAATATGCGACCCTATCCAAAAGGAACTCGAAGGTCCCACCAAGGATAGACCCGCATATTGAAACGCTTTTGCAAGGTGGATATCATTACATCAACATTACATAATAGATGGGGATACATACAAGAGGCATACAATGCCACACAAATACAACATCATCATACATAAGAACAACATCCGACTACGGATGAAACACAAACAGAAACTCAAACGACATCCACCCTGCTAGCCCAGGCTGCCGACCTGGAACCTCTCCCCTGATCGAAGAAGCAGAAGAACTCAACGCAAGCAAGCATCGCTCTCGCGTCATGATCATCGCATAACGTGTACCTGCAACTGTTGTTGTAGTAATTTGGGAGCCACGAGGACTCAGCAATCCCATTACCATGGGTATCAAGACTAGCAAAGCTTAAAGGGAAAGGAAGGGGTAAGGTGGTGAGGTTGAAGCAGCGACTAAGCATATATGGTGGCTAACATACGCAAATAAGAGCGAGAAGAGATCAAAAGGAACTGTCGTGAAGCTAGCAATGATCAAGAAGTGATCCTGAACTCCTACTTACGTCAAACATAACCCAAAACCGTGTTCACTTCCCGGACTCCGCCGAAAAGAGACCATCACGGCTACACACACGGTTGATGCATTTTAATTCGGATCTGGTGTCAAGTTATCTACAACCGGACATTAACAAATTCCTATCTGCCTATAACCGCAGGCACGGCTTTCGAAAGATTATACCCTGCAGGGGTGTCCCAATTTAGCCCATGATAAGCTCTCGCGATCAACAAAGGATATACCTTCTCCCAGGAAGACCCGATCAGACTCGGAATCCCGGTTTACAAGACATTTCGACAATGGTAAAACAAGACCAGCAAGATCGCCCGATGCGCCAACAATCCTGATAGGAGCCGCACATATCTCGTTCTCAGGGCAACACCGGATGAGCAATCCGTACAACTAAAACCAGACCTCAAGTTTCCCTGAGGGGGCGCTGCAAAGGGCTCTAGTTCGGACCAACACTTAGACAAGCACTTGCCCAGGGGGGCTGTAATAAAGATGACCCTCGGGTTAATTACTCCCAAGGGAAATGTAGGTGGTGGTGAGGCAAATGGTAAAACCAATGTTGGGCCTTGCTGGAGGAGTTTTATTCAAAGCAAACTGTCAAGGGGGTCCCATAAATCAACCAACCGCGTAAGGAACGCAAAATCCGGGAACATAACACCGGTATGACGGAAACTAGGGCGGCAAGAGTGGAACAAAACACCAGGCATAAGGCCCACCCTTCCACCCTTTACTAAATATATAGATGCATTAATTAAATAAGAGATATTGTGATATCCCAACAAAATCCTGTCCACCATGGAGCAATCTTCAACTTCACCTGCAACTAGCAACGCTATAAGAGGGGCTGAGCAAAGCGGTAACATAGCCAAGCAATGGTTTGCTAGGAAGGGTGTCAAATATTAGAGGTTCAGGGCAATTTGGGAGGCTTGATGAGCAAAAGATATGTAACGCAGCATAGCGATAGAATGAAGCAACTAGCGTAGCAATGATAGTAGTGAGATCTAGGGTAGCGGTCATCTTGCCTAAAATCCCTCTAGGAAGAAGAACGAGTCCATGAAGAAGACAAACGGATGAAGCCGAACCAAGCGTAGACGAACGAATCCTCACGATCGCAACAAAACAGGAACTAACAAGAAGAAGCACACAACATGGTAAACACACCACACATAGACAAGACATGATGCACAACAAGCATGATGCAAGACAAGACTACATGAAGCTACTCATGGCAAGAGATGATGCATACAAGAGCAATACATCAAGGCAAGTTTAAATGAGGCCGGGAACAACATATACAATTCCGGTAAGTCCTCATATGCATATTTCGAAATTGGTCCAGATCTGAATAAACATTATGTTCAAGTTGTTAAACAGCAATTTAAGATGCACCAAGATGATCTACACGAGATTCTAGTCAAGTTACATATAAAGTTCATTTAGTTCGGAGCTACGGCCTAGAAGATATGAGTAAAACAAGTTAAACATGGCATTGATGCAAAATGCACCCAAACATCAAGCAAACACCTCAGCACATGGATGCAACATGATAATATGACGCTACATGCAAAATCAAGAAAGTTTCATATAGAGCACACTTAAAACGGAGCAATGGTTTAACACACACACACTATACAAGTTTAAAGGACAAGCTGTCCAAAACAGCAACTAGGCATCGTGCAAGCATAAAAACAACATGCTACAGGACCTCAACAAGAAAACAAAAGGCATGGGCATGATGTACAGGTAAAGCATAATAAAACATGAACACTGAGCTATCTCTAGAAATCACTAGAACATGCTCAAACACACATGGCAAGATTGCAAATAATAACGGTTCAGACTTTGCAGAAAATAACATCAGGTTGCAATGTTCAGAGCTACCAAACAACATGTTACAGGAACTTATCATGGCAAACAAAGGCATGGCATGATACTGCTAAATGCATAGAACAAAAGTCCTTTACTAACCATCAGCCAAAAAGGATCAGAAAATATGATGGCACCCACGTAAACATGGCAAGTTATATTACAGATTCATACATGGCAGGAACAACCATAAGTAGGCATGTAGATGAGCTTGTACCACTCACCACAGAGCAATAAATGGCATGGCAAGGAAACCAACAGTAAGAAGACATGTTTGTGAAGCTAAGCATGGCAAGAGCAAGTTCATAGGGTGCACGGAACACTAACACCAATCATGGCAACAACTGAACTTAATGTTAAAAGGCTGACATCAACATTATATAGCAACTTTGGAGCAAGATTACAACAAGTTACAGCAAGCTATAAATGCAACCAGGGGCATGGATGGATAGAGCATGACATGTAGAACAAAACACCCTTAGTGAACATCTTCAGATTATGCATAGAATGACTTGTAGAAGCAGGTTTACATAGCATCACGAAATAACGGATTCAGCATAGCAAAACAATAACAGCAAGTACCCTACTTAACAAGCTCGATTCACTCACCACAAGTCATTGCATGGCAAGATAAGCATAGCATCAGCAAGAAGACATGTTTATGAAGCTAACCAAGTCAAGAACAAGTTCATAGCATGTAAGGATCAACTACAACAACCTTGGCAAAATTGAATAACATGTAAACAATCTGCCAGGAAACATTTTGTAGCAAAAGTAGAGCACGAAAATGACATGCTAGACTACTCCATAAATGCAAACAGGCGCATGAATGGATAGAGGATAACCATATGTTCAAAACATCCTTACTAAAGTATCTCAAAATATGCATGGATCTCTCTGTAGAAACATGTTTACATGGCATCAAAATAACAGCAGAACAGGGGCTAAAATCAGCAACATCACGAAGCCTAGTTTGCATGCTTGTGCTAGTCACCACAGAGACCACAAAAATACATGGTAAGCACCTCTGTAAAGAAGACATGACATAGATCAAAACACATTTAGACATCAACCTCATAGGATGCACACATCAATCATGGCAAAAATGAAAAATGAGTAAGCTCTGTTAATAGACAGCAGTCAACATCATGAAGCACTCTTGCAACGATGATTCAGGCTTCAATATGAGCTCAAAAGAACATGATGCAATGGAATGAAATGATGTACTCGTTGAGATGAACAATTTGACATATTACACGCACCAAATGTAGCAGTATGCATGGAGATGTGATGCGATGAACATGGCATGATAATGTCAAAATATTCGGGGACTTAGTGAAATACTACCCTTCGGAAAAGTCAACCCGGGATGAGGAGATCCCGGGACGGAGCGGATCTGGACACGTGGGAGCGTTTGGTTGGCGGTCCTGGTGGATCTGGTCCCGGTTGGCACAGGCTTCGAGGTTCGCCGAAGGGCTCGCCGGAGTTGGCCGAGGAGAGGTCCGGCGAGGCGGGGACGGGGCGCTCCGGGCGGATCTCACCGGATCCGGCCCGGGGCGAGG